>NW_009185801.1:24795-40850 GCF_000690835.1 Fulmarus glacialis | reverse complement strand
GGGCAGCCAGCAGGCCATGCTGGTCTCCTTGGAATGCCGGGAGCTGTAGTCCATGGCGTAGCCCTCTTCGAACTCCTCCTGTTCTCTCAGATTCCCTCCCGAGGCCCTCGTTTGTTTTCCCCTGAGCCGCCTTTTGTCTCTCTGGCCCCTTCAGGACCTCCCTGCTTCCATCACAATGCCTGCCGAGTTCTTCCCGGTGCCCCACAGCCGCCTTTTTATCTCTAGCTCCCTTTGGATCCATCTTGTTCCCTCAGAACCCCTCCTGAGGTCTTTTTTTGTGCCCCAGGGCAGTTTTTGTCCCCTATGCTGTCTAGGATGACTCTATTCAGTCCCTTGCTCTTTGATGACATCTGGACTCTGCTCAGATCCCATCTTGTGTTCCTCGTTTCCCCAAGCAAGGGAAGGTGAGGGCCACCAACAGCTTTCAGTCCTGGCTGCTTCTGTGTGGGAGGCCCTAGGTGGTGGGTCTCCATCTTGGACCTGGGCTCTGGCGAGGGTGAGGATGAGGTGGTAGAGCAAGCGCAGAGCCCCACAAGCACCCTCACCCCAGCACAGCCCTTTTTCAGGCTGCTCAAGAGGCCCTGCTGACCTCCACTGTTCCCCGGGGCTTTTATGGGCTTTGCCAGGGCACGGGCAGGGCCCTGCTTACCTCCGGAGTGACCCAGGTCCTTTGCTGGGCTTTGCCGATACCTGCAAGGAGCCCTGCTTTTCTCCAGAATTCCCTGGTCCTTTTCCATGTTTTGCCAAAGCTGGGGCACGGCTCTCCTGCCCTCCAGAGAGTCCTGGGGCTTGCTCTGGGCTTTGCTGGGGACCCGGGCAGGGCTCTCCTGCCTTCCAGAGAGTCCAGGGGGTTTCACTGGGCTTTGCTGAGTCCCGGGCAGAGACCTGCTGCCCTCCACAGAGCACCGAGGACTTAGCCAGTCTTAGCAAGGGCCCAGGCCAGGCCCTTCTGTCATCCAGAGTTCCTCGGGACATTCAGTGGGCTTTGTCAGGCTTCTCAAGGGGTCCTGCTGCCCTCCAGAGTGACTCGGAGCCTTTGCTGAGCTTTGCTGAGGCCAGAACAGAGCCCTGCTGCCCTCCAGATTTTCTTGGCACCTTCGCCAGCCTTTGGAGGGGCCCGGGCAGTGTCCTCCTGCCCTCCAGAGAGCCCCAGGGACTTCACCGGGTTTTGCCTGGGCCCGGGCAGCCCTTGCTGTCCTTAAAGGGCATTTGGGAGAAGGGCTTGTGCATCTCATGCGGTGAAGTTCCATCTTGCTCCAGCTGATGGCACGATTGGGAGCATGTAGAGCAGAGATTTTTCCCAGGAAGATAGACGGCATATTGGACAAAGTCCCAGTTCTCCCGCTCGAGTATTTGATACTGTACAGCGTGGGTCTCAGCCTCGCACCACGCCAGAATTCCCACCAATAATGAGTTCAGAGAAGAGCCTGTTTCTTATAAAATGAGAAAATAAATACAAGCCAGGCCAAGTCACTAGGTCAGAGATGAGACAAGAGTTATCTGCAGGACAAGCAACCAGCAGTTTGAGGCTGTAAAGGACTTCCAGCCATAGGAATGGGCTCCCA
Organism: Fulmarus glacialis; assembly: GCF_000690835.1. Taxonomy (NCBI): domain Eukaryota; kingdom Metazoa; phylum Chordata; class Aves; order Procellariiformes; family Procellariidae; genus Fulmarus; species Fulmarus glacialis. The sequence continues at coordinate 39,285 of NW_009185801.1, read as the reverse complement.
CCAGCAGGAGTTAATGGTATGTCAGTCCACAGGAGAGCTTCCTTCCATAGCACATGTGTGTTTGAGGCAATAATCCCTCCAGGGTTTCAGCTCCTTCTGTGTCTGACTTACAGCTGTGTAACCTTCCAAACACACAGCAAAGGCATTTTTCTCTGGGAAAGTGTCAGCTCCCTTTGGCCTCATGCTGACAATCGGCCATTGTGTGTCCATCGGTGATCCAAAGCGCACTAAAAGAGACTCCAAACTGCCTGGGCTGAACACCTGGGCTTTCCTGGTGCAGTTGTATAAGCCACACAGCCTTTGAGTTAATACTGTGGTGTATGGAGTGAAATCGGGTCTCTGGGATGGGAGGTCTGTGCAGCTTAGAGCAACGAATGGCTCAGTAATGTGTATAGGTTAGGAATGCATGTTTACAAGGTCTTGCAATGGCAACAATTGATTATACATACGGGGACAAAAGTCCACCTCCTGATTTTCTTGGCATTTTGTGGATTCTGCTGTTTGAGGAAGGAAAAAAAATATTTATATTACTTATTTCAGGGAGGCAGAGTTGCCAATTATTTTTCTTCCTGGCCCTGTCACTTGCATCAGTGTATGACCTTAGGAAGGACATCAGCTTTGCTGTGAAATTTCCGTATCTTTAGGATGACAGTAATAGCTAATACCTCACAGGATGCTGGAGTCGAATTAGTTAATACTAAAAAAGATCTTTAAGCTTTTTGTTCATTCAGATCTTAATAAAGCCATTGCTTCCAACACAAGGTTTGCTTTCTAAAATCAGTTTAAAACGGTATAAACTCCACATTCTTTCTAAAATGTGATGGCAAATTCATGAGAGCTTCTACAGGACGGTTCCTGTCATTTGAACATCGTGTAGTTTTTGTTTGTTTTCATACCTTCTTAATAAGAAATCTTTGAATTTGGATTCTGATTAAAAAATGTCCTTGGCAGGGCAGTTTTTTATTGTTGCCTGGCAGCTCTCAAAACTTTCACAGATGTTTCTCCATCATTTACATTCAGATTCTGTTTCTGCAGTTTTCTCTGTAACTGAAATACACCACTTTATTAATTTCTTTATGGAAGCTGAGTTTTTGGAATACAAGGCAGTGACCTGAGGCAGTTGGTGTGTGCTCAGTTACCGTCTCTCCATACTGGAACGGTAGCTCTTTGGGAACTTGAGAACATAGGCAGCTACACGACCAGCCCTCTTAGTCAATGAAACCGTGGACCAAAGTTTCATGAGATCCTTTTCCAACATGTAGAGATCGTCTCTGAGCATGTTCTGGAAGGGACCTGCATGAAGGGAATCACTAGGGTCACTGTGACAGTGCATGTACTTTTTTGCCGCTATGTCATAATGTGATTTAGCGGGGTTTTTGTACGCCAGCAACCCAACTGGTGGCAGACAGTGTAACTAAAACTATGATTTGGTAAGAGAGGAGCCTGCATACCCTGACTTTCCTGGGTGGAGAGCTTGGCAGTCCTCAGACAGTTCCTTTCCAGCTTGGGTTTTTCTTTCTCTTTGGCCTCAGGAGAAGGGGCCCACTGGGGAACTGCCCTTTACAAACCTTGTCTCTATCTTCTTGCACCTTCACGAGGCTCCTGTGTTTAGTCTGGGGCTTGATGTAACTTAGCAGCATTAGGTAACTTAACAATTACAGTAACCTGCAAGAATGCCTGACTGAAAACCCCTCTGTGCCAGGCAAAGGGGCTCCACTGGGGAGGTGAGTGGGTTCATGATGTTGTACCCTCCCTCTTTTCCTTTTACAGCACTTTGAAGTCTAATAAAAGCTGCTGATTCCCATTTAATGGATAACGTAGGTTACTAACAAGCTCACCTCCCTCTTAAAAAGCCAACGTCGGTCTCAGGAGATCTAATTTAGGAAGCACATGTAAGGCAAGGGCATCCTGCAAGGGCCTCTGGTGTGGAAGCCACACCACGCAGTACTCCAGGCTGGTCAGCTGCAAAGCTCAGAGTATTTTTGTGCACCAGCCAAGCTGCTAGAGGCTCTCCTCAAGCTCCTGAGTGTTGTGGAGGGCAGACTCACCTCTACAACAGGCATTAATTCTTCCTGAGTGGTGCAGGGACTCCCTGATGGCAGCAGGCACTGGTAGTGGACCAGACTGGACATTGGAAACAGAAAGGCTCGAGCCCAAGCCTTGTGCTACAAAGCTCTTCTGGTGCCAGCTCTGGTACAGTGTCAGCTTACCCTGTTCAGTCTGGTCCACTGGATCTGCAGCCTCCTTCCTCTCAGGGTCCTCCATCCTCTTGCCTCAGGTGGCTTCTCAAGGCATTGGTACTGACCCGAGGGACCAGTGGATTCTGCGTTAGTTCCCATTTGTCCTTTGCATGGGGCTGAGTTACTACCTGCTTTTTCTCAAAGGTTTTGCTAGAGGATGACATAATTCTCCAGAGCTCAGACACTGTGATCCCTTGTTGTCAAACTGTTCCAGCAGAGGCGAGGATGCGTTTCACTATAGCAAAGCAAAAAGTCTCTATTAAAATACAGAGGGGAAAGGCCTCTTTCGGAATGCGTAGCAATGTTTGGGTGTGGAAAGGTCTGATACAGAGAAATCTGTTTTCCCAACAATGACGTTTGATTTCACCATCGTCCTTCTCAAAGTGGTGAGTGATGCTGGAGGACACGTGCATTGTCACATTTAGTAATATGGAGAAGACTTAGGTGTTAGTATGGTCATACCACTGGTATAATGCAAGTGTGTATGGGCAGATCAGTGAAGATCACCAGTGTACGTCAGCATGCGCTTATAGTCGCTGCCTGTAGCCGCTTGTGCTCTGAGCCATCTCAAGTATTGGGTGTGCACAGCGTCCTCCCTGAACACCACATAAATTTCAAACCTGCCATTTCCACTCTGCAGTAAGGTGAAGGAATCCATCCATCTGTGGCCTGTTGTTTGCACGAGTGACAAGTCTGTGTCAGAACACCAGAAGAGCATGACATCCATACTCATGAATGTTGTTGTGATGTGAGTGACATGAAGCTAGAGGGGATCTTGGGTGTCCAGAGACAATCAGGAGACATGAAAGCAGACAGCTTCACCCTGTTCAATATGGTCTTCTTTAAACTATGTTTTTACTTCAGATTTGGGCTGCCAATAACTCATTCAAACAATGATCTAATGCCTATGTGAATGTTTGTAAAACCTCACTGCTCTGGCAGGTTGAGCGCTTGCCAAAAAGCAATCACATGTAATTAGGGAGAAGGAATTTGAATATACTGGCCTTTCAGTGCAGCATATTTTCCAGTTGTGTTTGTACCGTTTTAACTATCTCATTAACTGGGGTTGTGCTCCATGTTGGGGTATGTGTGACTTGCTCCTGTCTTCAAAGGAATCTTCTCTGGAGACAGCACTGCCAAAAACCTGTCTAAAAACTGCCTGGGATGTGGATATGAGATACCTATGCTGGACTGTTCCTGCAGTTGTGCCCAAAGGCATCACTGGCTTGACTTTTGAGGGAAGTAGGTATATCAGGAACTCCTTATATACTTCCCTGGGGCTGCCGCAGTTCTCGGAGGGAATAATCGGAGACTACACTGTGATCAATTAATGGCCATACCCTTTCTGGGAAGAACTTTGTTCATGTCTGAAAGCAAGATGGAGTAAAATCTTTTCAGTCAAGCAGGGTAATCAACATCACGCACATACGACAGTTAGTAAGTGGTTCAACTAGTTTCCCTTGCATTCAGCACCGGCACCTGGTTATCACTCCTTTTCCTTGGTCAATGACAGAATGAAGAGGAGAGAGCCTGGCACGGGCAGTGCCCCAAATGGTCCTTCAGGTTCCCAACTCTCTCCACCTTCAGTGTTTCCTGCTGTGCAGAAGGTTCCTGAGGAGGCTTTTCAAGGTGTGTTGAGCCCTGAATGAGCACTGAGAGCATCTAAAAGCTCGTAACTTTTTGAGGGAACGCCCAAGAACCCTTCCCCTGTGACATTGTTGTGTCCCTAGCATCCATTCCCTCATCCTACTGTGCAGGAGTTCTTTTCCCAGGAGAAGGGAGCAGCCACGCAGCTTGACAAGGCCCCTGTAGGGCTGGCAAATAGAACTGTTAAATGTTAAATAGAACTGTCACTGCTCACGTAAAGAGAAGTTCCCAGCTCAGGGGGAAATTAGAGCCCGTCCGGGATCCCTGAGAAAAAGGAACGAGGTATCCTTTGCCCACATGGGGTTAAAACTGCAGTCTTCATGGTCTCACCTTGCACCTGAGGCCCCAGAGGACATTTCCAAGCAAGTTGGGAATTTTTACATGGAAAGTTTGATGAGAAAACTGTCCTTGAAATTCCTCCAGCATCCTGGAAATTCCCTTCACTCCCTTGTCTAGTTCTGGAGAACTAGACCTGTTCTGCAGTTCCCAGGGCAGTGTACAAGAGCTTCTGAAGACACCACCTCTCTTGTAACTCGACAAGCACAGCAGGAACGCCTCAGATAGATAGGCTGCCTCAAAAGCAAGGGGAAGCTGAGCAGTCAGCACAAGCGCAACCTGCCAGGCAAATCCTGCAGCATTGAAACAGCCTGTGGGACCGACTTGGGGAGGGACTGCTACAGGCACGGGCTGCGGCTCCTACCCTCCTGCTCTGTACGTTGGTAGTGGGAGGCTGGTGCCTGCAGCAGAGAGGACAGGCAGGGTGGAACTGTTCCCTGGTTTGTGCTTGATCTGTTCATGCAGCAAGACAGGATAGTGCAACCAAAGGAGACTAGGTAGGACTAGCACTGCAGGACCTGCCACTACTGCCAGCTATAATAATCCCAAGGGACCCAGAAAGTGACGCTGCAGCTCATTTCAACATCTGAACTGGGACATACCCTGCTCCTTACCTTTTCCTACCGGCAGTGTCTGCGGCTGCTCGTCCTGCACGGGATGCTGAGGCACCACCTCCTCCATGCACTGCACACAGGCCGGGAGCGTGGGCTTGCAAGAGGGAGTTCTCTTGGGTGCCAGCATCCGTCAGGGTCGGTGTGGTGCTGAGTGCTTTGGTGGATCTACCTGGAGAGTCAAAGACATCTTTTAAAGCATTGGGGTTTCCAGGCCTAGGTAACCCAATCAGACAGGTAAACGTAAGCAATACCCAACTGTGAGGTTTCCCAGTCCGTGCTATCCATGGAGACAATGCTGATTTCATGGATGATTCTTCTCTTGTGGCCCCGGGTGCCGAATTTCATGTGAGGACATGAGTATGCTCAGAGCACTGCACGGATAGCATTCTTTTGTGCAATGAAATGATTTGCCTTTAGGATGGAGTGTCCGTGTCCTGTGTCCTAGTGCAGAGCCTTCGTAGTCACATGTGCACGGCACACACGCTCGTCCCCAAAGCGATTTGTGGTCATCTCAGACATCCAAATACCTGAAATGCTGGGGTTCAGGACTCCCTTGCGGATAAATGACATGTAACAAAGGCTGCTCAGTGAAGGGGTGCAGCAAAAACTCTCTCCAGGATTTTCCTGTGCTCAGAGGGTGAACACTGACCTGTTTGCAGCTTCTCTAGTGTGGTGGGTTAACCTTGGCTGGCCGCAGGTGCCCAAGCAGCTTTATCACTCCACTCCTCAGGGGGAAGAAAATAAGATGAAAAACTCGTGGGTTGCGGTAAAGGCAGTTTAATAAGGAAAAGCAAAGGCCGTGCACAGAAGCAAAGGAAACAAAAAAACCTTATTCTCTACTTCAGCAGGTGATGTCCAGCCACTGCCTGGGAAGTTGGGCCTCAGTACGTGTAACAGTTGCTTCAGAAGACAAACACCTTAATGATAAGTGCCCCCTCCTCCTCCTTTCTCTTAGCTTTTATTGCTGAGCATGATGTCATATGGTATGGAATATCTCTTTGGTCAGTTGGGGTCAGCTGTCCTGGCCATGTCCCCTCCCGGCCTCCTGGCCCTTGAGGGGGGGTTGGAGAGACAGCCTTGGTGCTGTGAGCAACTGCTCAGCAGTAGCCAAAACATCGGTCTGTTATCAACACCCTTCTAGCTGCAAAAGCGCAGCGCTATCAGGGCTGCTATGGGGAAAGTTAACTCCTTCCCAGCCAGACCCAATACATGTATGTAGTCATTCAGCAAATTGGGCAGAAACCTACTGTCCTGACTGCCAGGCTATGCATAATCTCGCCAGGTATTTAGCCACTGACGAGGAAGGGTGTGCTCTTTGTTCCTCTGTTGGCTCCCGCTGCCTGTCATCTGTTCTCACCAGTGATTCTACAGGTAAACTCCAAAACACCTGAAGGGTTGGTACAAAAGCATGGTTGGTAACTCAGCTCAGGTCAGGGACACGCACAGGTCAAGTCCTGTGAGACCAGGACCTGTTATTTATGGGAGGAAATTTTTTCCTGAATGTGAGAGAGGAGAGGTGGATTCTGCTCTCCAGTGACCACTGCGGTTTGAAAGCCTAATTTCCAGCCAACAGTCATCACATAAACTTGTGCTGAAGAACCTGACCTAGTTTGGGTAATTAGAGGTAATTGTCAGCTCTTTCCAAATGACAAAACCCTTAATCACCAGCAGATGCTTAGCCAGCCTCACAAAACAGGCTGGAAACCCATAATGGGATGGGGAGTATTGCTGTCCCAGAGGCACCAAGTTTCAGGAATGGGCAGGAATCTTCCTTAGGGGTTTTTCCAATACATGGTCAGATGCTCGGACTGGGGCACCAGTTCAAGATCATGGACTGGGCATCTCTCCAGCAAATCTGTAAATACAGCATGAGTACATAGATGACTGACACTGAAGTATCGGGAAACAATTCAAGATGGAACAACTTTGAAATGGGGAGCTGAAAGTTTGGGTTGCTCCATGGGTTCCTGTTCCAGATCCTTGAATCTAGACTCTCAGATCCCTAGGCTAGTCTGGGGTTTCCTAAAGCTTCTGGAGCCCCAGGCACGGAGGCTCTGACAGACGCCTGTGTGCTCTGTGGCAACAGATCCTTGGAGCTGTCTGCCAAGTGCACTTCTGGGAAGCTAAGAAGGCCCTGAATTTCAGTGGAAACCCCAGAAGATCTCTGGAGAACTGTGTTCTGCGAGCTGATTGCAGGAACCTTTGACTTGGAAGACTAGTATTTTCCATTTTGTTGGAAGGGGCTGGACTCCCAAGTCCTGGTGGCAGCGAGGCAGAGCTGAGGGGCAGCCGGGAAGGGAAAATGCAAGACTGGAGGAAGCTGGGAACTACTCCCAGTTCTGTCTGTGCATCTCACCTGTCCATGAACCAACCGCCTTACGAACCATTCCACCCTCTTCCCTGCACGCAGTTGTTACCTCAGCACGGGAGGAGAGACTGCTGAAATAAGAGGGTCCTTGGAGAGCTGACTTTAAAAAAGGACTCTGTCTGCAACATCTTCCCTGCTCTGGCTTGAGCTGCAAAGAGCCAACCCTCTACTCTCCTGCCTCATCCACTCTCCAGAGGAAAATACTTCTGAGCCCCACAATCCTGCCTTGGTGTATCCCCAGGCCGTCTCTCTCCCCCAGGAACGTCTCCCCGACTCCTGCTGCTTCTTCCCTGCCACATGCAACAGGTCACAGGCTGTGTGCTTCCATCCTTGTCACTCGGGGATCTCAGAGCCATGTTGCACTCTATGGCTTTCTTAACCTCTTTAAGCCCTAGCTTATTCTTCCAGGGCTTAGTTTTTGTGGCATGTGGAGGTAGTAGTGGCACTACCTCCGTCTTTCAGAGCGTGAGCTAATTGAGTCTAATGTGAGTGTGTGATGTTGGCTACACTCGCACAAAGCTACACTGAGCTGCCTCAGGATACACTATAATTTATTTGCAAATTTATTTGCAAGTAGGCAAAGCCCTGAAGAAAGGAGACAGTATCTGATGGGGGTAAGAATACTGATGGGAAGAGGAGGGTACCTGGCATATATCCCACTCCGGATATCCCAGTCTTAGCTGGGATATCCCAGTCTTAGCTGGCACCTGGGTGTGTATAGATAGTCTGTAAAAGTAGAAATGGGCACCTCTGGAAGGGTCTGAACCCACCAGAGAATTAATCTGGATTGCTAATTCCTTTATGTGGACTGCAGGTGGTGGCTAGGTGAGAACTGACTTATAGTTATGTGAAATTTAGGAGAAGGAACACTCTGAGATGATGTGAAGCGGACTGGCTGAGGGGAAATGAAGGGTTTGCTGGTACGATGCTACCAGGCAGTGCTAAAACAGAATAGATGGACAGGGAGCAAGCCAGAGCGTTTGCGATACTCCAGAAACCAGGGCTCCCAGGGGTGTTTTGCCTTCTGTACAATCAGATGGCGAAAAGTATAGCAAAGATGGGAAACCCCTGGAAGTGGTCAGAGCAAGGAGTTGTCCTTCTACCCAAGTAGAGAGCTGTGAGAGATGTACTTTCCGTAGAGGGTGCTGTAATGAAGCATTAAGAAGTGACTCTCGGCACATTTGGTGCATTTTATAGCACACTAGTATTCATCTATTCCTGCATAACCTCCTGCAGTGGGACTAATAACCAAGGATCCTGACTCTAAACCAACGACCCCCTTGGGAACGTGTCTGGGACAAGACTTATTCTGGGGTCTTTGAAGCGGGCAGTAATGTGGAAACAGTGACACCAAGTGCAGTTCGCATGAACTAGGGGGTCTCCCATGTGGGCATGGGTGTGGAGCTCTTCAGCCAAAAAAGGGTGAAAAATGAATCACAACACCTTTGGGGAGAGGTCAGTCTTCCCATGATGTGTTTGTTTAGGGCTCGGCTGTTGCTGCAATACTGCTGCCGCTGCAGGAAGAAAAAGCCCAGAGCAGCGGCACGGTATGTGGTGATCAGAGCTCATAAAAGGGGAGGTGGAGGGGATGAAGAAGTCTCCTCCAGTCACACAAAGAAGGACAGCAGAGAGGCACTTTCCACAGTTCTGCAAGGACATTCATAGGCAGCAACTTGCAGACTGGGGAGGTCGCAGCTCTCCTAAACCCTTTTGTACGTGGTGCCTTCCCCAGGTCTGGCTGATGGTGTGGCAAAATCCTGCTCTGTCCCACGGGATCTGGAGACAACAGCAAGAGCCAGAAGCTGTATAGCCACGAGTCTTTCCGAGGGGAGTGCCTATGGCCCCCTTGTCGCTGCTGATGCCTTCCCAGGTCTAGTGAGCCTTGGCCGAGTGCTTTGCTCCATCCCAGCCATGCTCACTCTTAGACGCCAGCTTTCCCATGTCCTGGTTCTTGCACTGCCCATTCAGGCTGCCTCCTCTGCACCTCCAAATCGCTTGGGAGAGGGTTGGCTTCTCCCTAAGGAGCAGAGAGCTGGTAGGTGAGAAGGACAACACCCAGGCAGGGTCCGCACCCACCAGGGCACAGACGGAGATGGTTGCCAGAGTTCAGACCACCAGCGACAGAACTGGAGACAGGCTCACCTTGGACATAACTCAGGCAGGATGGAGCTGAAATGGAGCTCCTGGCCCAGGGGCCCCAGGTGAGGCTGGTTGGGGACCATGAAGTCCTATTAGTGCACCCAAGACCCTGACAGAAATGCATCGGTCACACAAACTGGATGTGGCCTTAAGCAAAGGCCATTTCTCCGCTGCTGGCTCCTGCCAGATCTTCCCAGCCCTGACTCAGGGCCTCATATACCCTTTCAGATCTGCTTTTCATGTGTCTCTCCCCAAAGAAGGGCTGGGACAATGCCAGACTCCAGCAAACCGTTCTGACCAGTTACCCAGTGCTGGCAGGTTACTTTTGCTGGAACAAACTCCATCTATTGCCTCTTTACAATGCTTCTAGTCCAGACATCCTCCTCTGCTCTTACTGCCAGCATTGTAATGAAAAATGGCTCTTCTATTATGTCTGCTTCCATTTGAATCCCTCTAGGAAAGATCTCGTGTTCTCCAGCTCTTTGCTGCTGAAATTAGCACTGGCATCCTGCAGGATTTCAGGGCTTGACTCCCACATCTAGCAGTGGGAAGAGTTACTGAGACTGCAGAGACAAGATGTATTTGAGAGCCAAGTGTCCAAAAGTACATGCTTAATAATAACACAGTGAAAAGGAGGTGCTCCGGGAAGGCAGCGAAATGATCCTGCTAAGGATGAAAAAAAAAAATGTGTTCTTGGGGGTTTGCACAATCCAGAAAGGGTTAAGCTGTGCCACAGCGTTTGGGACAGCTGCAGAATGCTGGAGTGGGCACTGGGATTGGAACCAGAATGACAGTTTTAGGTCACTCACAAAGCTTTCTAATTACGCTTTTTTGGAAAAAAAAAAAATGGTGTGTTTTATTCTGTAAGTGCTGAACATTCCACAATTGCTGTGTTTAATAAATACAGCGGGGGCTCCTAGGAGACTGAATGGGGCTGAATGAATGAAGTATGTGAGACATCTGAAACCTATTAGTTGGAGCAAACTGTTAGAGAGGCAGGAATTCTTCTCTTTTTAAAAATATTTATACATTTTGCTTTAATGTCAGGCCAACATCTTATTTGGGGTTATGTTCCAGTGGAAGGAAAGGTGTGTCGGGGGGAAATGCAGGGGGAGGGGAGGTACATTTTTGGTTCAGTCCCAAAAGGAGCAGAAGGGCTGTGTGGCTTTAGTCACATACTTTCCTTTCTGTATTGAACCCAGCACATGGAAACACGGGGTGACATTGCCCCAGCCTCGATGGGGGATGAATGTCTTGGGACTCAGTTCATTCTGGTGTGCATTTTGGGTAGTAGACTGGGCTTATCAGACCTGGAGCCCCTTGCCTGGGGCACCGGGAGAACTTTGCAGCACTCACAAGATTAGGTTTATGGATGCCATGCGACTTAGCTTGTTTAATCTGGTTTTGATGTTTAGAGAGGAATCAGAGTGCACAGCCAGAGTCTTCTCCGACACATGGACAGCTCCATGAAGTCAGACTGGTGTCCAGCACCGGCAAGAATGACGCCACATCCCTTCCTGATCTGTTCAGCCCTCCCTGACGCAAGGTTTCCACCCAGGCTTTTCCTTCTAGTGCAGAAATTAGCTCATCTACTTATTAAAAGGCAGAAAAATAGGGAAGATGGATGGGAAGAACACAGAATGTTCCACCAGAGAATAAGCAGAGCTAACAGCTCTTTAGGACCCACTTCACCTGCACAGATGTCTCTTAGAAATGGTTGACAACACCCAGCTTCAGCCTGGACATACTTTGAGCTGAATCTTCCCTTCTCTAGAGGCAGCCCCAATCGCTTAAAGGCCAAAGAGACCTTTGAGAAGCAGTGGAAAGGGGCAAGGACCCCACTCAGCTCCCACATGCTGTTCAACCCAGGGTGTGCCGCACATGGCCACGGGCAGAAGAAGGGAGCCCAGCAAGCTGGCAGACTTCCTTGACTTTTTGGGGGCATGGCTGCAGGACTGGCTCTGCTCCTCTAATGTGGCCACGTGTGTCAGCTCAGTCCAGCCAGGTCCAAATATGGGTGCCCTGGCCTCAGACCTGGGCTTTGTCTGCTCTAATGTTCCTGTTCATGGTCCACTCTCTCTTCACCACCTGCCACTTCATTGATCTCTCCTCCATTCCCAGCTTCTTTCTCCCCTTCTAAGATGTCTGCAAACAGTGAAGCGCACAAAGAGTCCGAGGAGACCTGAGGAAGGTAGGGGTCTTCTCTTGTATACCATCACCCATCTTCCAAAGAGAGCTGGAAGCCCTGTAAGACCACACAGTATGACTGTCCCTACACACAGGAGCTCTGAGCCTTCAGCATGAAGGAATGACTGCCCTTACAGCCAAGATCTGGCTGTCCACAAGCACTGCAGGTCTGTGTGAGTTTCTAGCTTCCAGTGAGCTGTGTCCTCTTCCGACTTGCAGTTTGGGCTGGGATCTGGGGAGATCTTGTAGTTAGTGAGACATCTGTTCCTCACAGAGCCCCTTCTAGAGTTCTCAAGGGGCCATGTTTTTTAGATTTGACTTCTGTGATCAGATCTGGGAGGATAGGAGATGTGGGGATGTGAGTGCTCAAGAGTCAGCTAGGGAGAGACGGGAGTGGATGTTGCCAGGACATCTCCAAATTTAGGCTGAATGTTTCCTGCTGGAGGTTGTGGTTGGGGACTGATACCTAGATTGACCTTGCACAAATTGGTGGCAAGTCTCCCAACCTTTGGTGCTTCATTTTATGTTTCATGAACTGTTAACGATTTCCAAGACATGGAGTGACATTTGAGCTCATGTCTCCTTGTGCAGAAACTTTGGATCAAAGCTAATGATGGTGTCAGAAAGGTCCAGATTATGCAGTATTTTCCAACCGATAAGGGATATGTAAATTATTCCTGCTTTTCTGTGATTCCTGGTGATGTTTATTCAGCCCAATTTTATTGCATGCGGCACACATTCATGCTTAAATTCAACCCCTTCCTTTCAGGCTTCCTGAAACTAAAATGTAAAGTTTTAGGAAACTCAGAAATTGCAAATGTCTTCTATTATCCTTCTAATCTTCCAAAACCTATTAGATCGTAGGATATCTCCCCACTGCATAGGAAACAGATGTCCTTCTTGCAGTGGGGACATGCAGGAGGCATCGTTAAATTTGTTTAGTTTAGAGTGTCTTGGAGATGTGATTGTTCTTTGTGGTTACAAGTTGCTGCAACCTTCTATATGTGAGCTGGATCTGCTGGAATTTAGAGTGGTGCCAGTAATGAATTTCTGTTGAGTTTCTTTTCGCCATTAGTAACCATCCCTTAGCCGAGGCTTTGGAAAATAATTTCTGAGCAGTTTTTGGTTGCATCTGTTAGTCAATTTAGAGGTGACTGCTCTGAAAACATGAGATGAGGTTGTTTCTCATTTTAGTAAGGAAGTAGTGTAACCTACAGATTCAGAGGGTCCATAATGGATTTAACTCTTTCTAGAGCTGTAGTGGGTGAGGCACTGAGGAGACATCGTATTTCATCCCCCTGGTTGCACTTTCTCTGTGGCATCTGTTCACCATCAGTAGGAGGATCTTGGCGGATTTCAGTGTGGTCATTTTTGTGTACCTGTAACTCTTGGTTTTTCAGATCTCTTTTTTGTTTTTCTTCTTTTTACCAGGTTCAAACAAAATTGTGTTTTCACTAAAGACACCAAGGGAAGTGCCAGTGCTATTTCCAAAATGTCTTTATTTCCCTCCAGATTGGAGGTTCAGAGTGAGCGTTCATCTGTGTATATGTGGGTGGCGATTACGTTTCAGAATTTCCAAAACTGTTATAGCTTTTACTTTTTTTCCAAACAAGTTGATCAAATATGAGTTTTCCCTCCTCAAAGATTGGGACTCCACTGGAATAGAGGTCTCCATATGTAAGAGAAGCTGAATAAAAACTTCTCTCGCTGGAGGAGATTATTTAAGGGCTAGACCAAAGCAGAACAACGTAAGAACAAACACAGAGAGGGGTTGCAGCCTTGGTTTATATGTTGGACAGATTTTCCACCCTGAATATGTGTTGATGGGAGTGCCAGTGACAAACGCTTTGGAAAAAGTGTCTTAAGTATGAGCCAAGAATTTCCTTCATCAGCCTTTTGCTAAGGTGTACAATATATCATGACCTTAGTCTTGCTCATACATATTTCTGAAGGTGTATCTCGTCCGAGCCTCTTGGGAGCACCATCTCCTCGTCTTGGACACGTTACCCTGCAGCCTCCCACCCTGCAGCTGCCCTCTGAGCAGGGCGGGTGCTCTCTAGCTGGAAACAGGTCGTTAGGGGGTGAAGTGACCCATGAAACGTGATGAAGATGAGCTGGAGCCTAGATATTGAATGGAGCAGCCCTGTCAGGTGCTGAGCAATTGCTGAATTAAACTCTGTTTGATTAGAAGCAACTTGGAGCAGAGCTCTAAGTCAAGAAGGGCAATGGATAGAAGCATTGCCAGAACTGCAGTCTAGGGTCCGTGAAGGACGATGGCAGGAAATTTAAGCAGCAGCTTGAACTTTAGACACAGTGACTGCTGGAGGACATGACACTAATAGAGTCATTAGAATTGATGCAAAGGAAACTCCAATGGACATTAAGGGTTCAAAAGAGTGGGCAGCACTCTGGTTTACATGATGGGTAACTCCAGTATAGTAGGAAAAGGGGTATGACGCCAAAACCATTAGTGACTCAAAGTCGATAGCAGATGGGTCATCCTGTGGCTGACAGTGCCAGACAAAGTACAACATTCGCAAATACGCAGGAATTCCAATGGCTTGTATAACTTTGGGGTATGCAGGTGTGCACAGCATGGATCACAGGCAGGAGAGGTTTGGAAGAGTGACTTTTCATAAGAAAAATGAATCAGAAACTGCAGGACCATCAGCCTGAGAGCAAACCCAACACTTGTTAACTTTGCATTGTGATACCAGAACCAGTGATACTGGAAGTAAAAGAAAGGCCACAGTCAGAGATTAACCAAGTGAAATCCAGCCTTACAGAGATGATCTTATCCCCACTCCCCAAATCATGTCACTTTAAAAATTTGTGCTATTAAGAGGTTAGAAGTGCAACTGGACAGACTCAGTGTTTTAGAAATTCCAGGGTACGTGAAGAACCAAGCAGTGCTCATGGCTGGTTATCACATACAAACAAAATCCATCCTTGATGCTGG
>NW_009185801.1:22507-24783 GCF_000690835.1 Fulmarus glacialis | reverse complement strand
AACTAAAACACGGGTGTGTTACCAACACTGTTTTAGTCACAAATCCAAAACATAAGTGAGCTACTATGAAGAAAATTAACTTTATCCCAGCCAAAACCAGTATAAGTAGTCAAAAGATGACCTTGAACTGAGGAAGAAGCAAGGCAACACTTCAGGCAGAAGAGATATGTTGCTCATGTTATCGCTTCTCCCAGATCTGACAGCTACTTTGTGCAGTGGCAGGACGTGGCCAGTTGGTGGTTTCTGGCAGTCCCGGCCACATGGCTAGTAGCTACTCTCAGGTTTATTTCCATAGGGATATTCCTGGTCAGTGGGCATGACTTACCCTGTTTTCCTGGACTCCAACTTCTCCCATTTCTCTGGCATGCCTCAGCTGTACTGAATGCAGCGGGGTTTTTCTTGTGTTCTTAGTACCACCTCCATGGGTCAGCCTGAGTTTGTTTCCAGCCCTTCCTTCTAGGGAATAACTGAGTCTGTCAACACGGTAGCTGGAATAGATAATTTGCATCAGAATAAATAGTCCAAAAGCTGGCATAAGCTTTGACCAGAAATGCAGCGTTCTTGGGCTGTGAAAAACTTCTGCTCACTCGCTATGCAAATAGCAAATTCAGGCTCCCTTGCTGCTTAGTTTTGTCTGAACGCAGAGGCTAAATACCATGAGAATGGTTTGTTTTATTTCCAACTTGCCAGAAACCAGAGATTCCTGGGAGATATCCAAGCTAGTCACTAAACCCCATGGGATTTTGGTTGCTCTATCACACGTGAACTCAAAACTCTGGAGACCCTCTGATCCCTCCAGCAGTGTGATTGTCCCGACTCCCTCTCCTGGCATCACGCTGACCCATTCACAATTGCTCTGTGTTCGCTCTTTTAATTTCTTTTGTATCCATCTTACAGTAGCTAGATATTTCTCTGGTTTCTCTCTGAGGCTCTGAACCATATCAAATGCTCTAATAAAGTGGAGAGATACGACTCCCAGTGCATTTTGTCTCTTCTAAGCTTTTACTCTGTGAATGAAGGCAATTAAACTGCTTTGTCAGGGTGGTTTTCATGGGCCCCTATTCCCTCACATTCTTCTAAAGCCTCCTTTGCTTTGTTAAGGGTAGCTACAGTTGTCAGATTTTCTAGTAAGCTCTGCTCCTGCCCAGGACTGCGGTTATCACTGGCTGGTAAATGTTCTTGTTGCCTTATAGGCAGGGTGGGCAGAGGTGCCTGGAGTTACCACTGGAAATATCCCATCAGGTGACTTCAGGAAAAAGAAGGAGACAGCGCAGCGGCTGAGTGTAAACCGCCTGCCAGAGCCTGCTCAGACGGGAGCTGAAATCCGATGCAGTAATGCAAGAGATGTGGAAGTGGCAAAGGAAGTGAGAGATTGACCCTATAATATTTTTTTCACCAGCTTTGGATAGACGCAACAAGTCCTTCTGCTCCCCAAACTGGCACAGAATGAATTTCCTATCTGCCCGTTTCCTACCACTGGAGCAGAGTCTACAAGAGTGCTGACAGAGCAACTGAAATGCAGAACACATCTTGATGTGTCAGGCTGTAATTTATACTTGTCATATTTCTCAAATTCCCAATGTATGCAACAGGATGTGTTCTCCTTGTGTAAATTATTAAAGACAGGGTTATTTTAAATCGAAGTCGCGATGGATCAGGAGCAGCCATCTCGATTGTGCGCGTGCACCACTGCAGAGCGTGCGCAGCGTAATTGCAAGGCGGCAATACCTGCGGCTGCTGCTTCTTGAACCGCAACAGGCTGTTCTCTGCCTGAGCTGCGAAGGGACTTGCTGCGCATCGCTTGCAAGCTGGTTTGCCATGTCGCAGTGGCCCTTTGGAAAAAACAGCAGGACCTCTGTGTTTCCTCCCTAGCACTGAGGGAGAAATGCTTCGACTAACCCCAGCAGATCCAAACGAGCGGAGTGGGGAAGTGGCCAAGAGCTGGGAAGCGGTCCTGGGCTCCAGCCCTCAGCCCGAGTGGAGCGCAGCCCTGAGCTCAACGCCGTGGCAGCTGTCCACGTGGAACGTGACGGCTTTGGAGAACTGCACCTCTGCAATCCTCAGTTCCAGGAATGTTCTAGGAAGTGGGCAGAATCCTACTGATTTTGGTGAAAGCTGGAAAACCTGATTTCCCTTTGAGATTGCCTGCGGTCGCTCAGAATGCCGGTGTGGCACAGCAGCCCACGATGTTTGGATGATGTTTAGGGCTAGGAGACCCACTGCCCCCCATTTAACCTGCGTGCTTTCCTCTCTTTACCCCCTTCCCTCTCATTCAA
>NW_009185801.1:0-22476 GCF_000690835.1 Fulmarus glacialis | reverse complement strand
CTCTTTCCCTGCAGACGGCAGAAAACAGGCTTTTCTAGTTAATACCAAAATAAACATAGTACTGTCCAACATGGGAGGGAAGAGAGAAGGGGGAGAGCATGGGGCTCGGTTGTAAAAGAAGCGCGGTAGGAGAGGGTTGCATATCCCAGCCTAGCGAGTGCTGGAGGTGGTGCAGCACAGTAAAACACCAAAGAAGTCAGCAGAGCTGGGACAGGACCCGGGTCCTTTTCTAGCTCCTACAGCCTTAGGAGTGTTTATCGAGGGATTTCTCTCCCTTTTTATTTGGGCAGACACACTATACGATCAGCGCTGAGAATCTGGGGTTTGTTCCAGGGCACTTCTTTTTAGTGATGGGGAAAACATAAGCAATTAGAGCAGATTAATTTCCCTACTTAGGAACAAGAAAATGTAACAGGAATAAAACAGGAAGCGGAAAAAGAGACTGGTGGGGGTGAAAGTTCTTGCAGAAGATGCATGCGGTGGAATGGCAGTGTGCAGAAATCTCCAAGAATATTCTGGGCATCTGAATATTCTCTCTGCGTTAGTCCAGGTTTCATCCACCCAAGATTAAAATCATGCTGTTATATTTGCTTTTTGCCTAATTTGATTCCTTTCCCCAAGCGATATATATACACAAAATAAATGGTTTGAAAAGTGGATTCAGCCTTTACTATGAAGAAGTAACCCATGGTCCTCTAAAAACCCTTGGCAGAGCTGATTCAGACAGTCCTGAAGCAGTGGGATCTAGCTTGAATTTTACTTCTTTCTTTCTGTTGAAGGCCCATGCTCATTCACTTCAGCAAGCAGCTGGAATCCCAGGCGCACAGTAGGAGGCTGGCTGCTAAATAAGAAATGGCAGGGAGAGATATTCAGGAATCTGTAATCAGGCACACGCAAGGCTCTCTGCACCCTCTTCTGCTGTGCTGGTGATGTGTCTGATCGCCTTTTTACCTTTGTAAAGCTACTGGCCCTCTGTCCCACAGTCTACTCCACCCAGTATAACCGCTTTCTCTCTTTGGTCGTTATCTGCAAACTCTTGTCTAATCTCAACCCAGAAATGCAATATTTCATGCCCCAGTGTTAAAAGCAACAATAATTAATACAGCATTTCAGAGAACGTGACTTTTCTGGGATTCCACCCCTCCAGCCATGGATGCTTTAGCCCTCAGACAGGATTCCTTATCCCTGGGATGTCTTCACAAATTGGCCTCCTGGCCCTGCCTGGAAGGAGGTCTGCCTGTTTACACTCTGCTGTAGACCAGGGCCCGTGCAGGCTGGATTGTTTTTGGTGGGGCTTTTGAAGTGGAAACAGTGCTGCTGTGATGGAGGAGGTTGGCAAACACAGAACGGCCAGACGCGTGGGAGGAAGAGGAGGAGGAAGAGGCCGGTCCCATGACTTTGTACCCAAGTAGCCATCCTGAACTTCAGCGTGCTGAGTTCCCTTCCCCCCAAAAAACCCATCTATACATTTATGTCATCTAGAGTTCACATCCCGATAAAGCAAATGACCTGAAAATAGACGTCCTGGTCTCCCTGAGAGAAGCAACTACAAGATGTGTCTCCTCTTCTTTGGAGAAGAAGAGGCTTGATCATCCTGAGCCTTGTGGTCAAGGTTTAGTGGGACAAGCCGAGCAGGACTGTGTCTAGCTGCCTTGCTGGGGACTCTGCACATTGCTCATCCAGCTCACTGAACTGGCCTCTGCCCATCTTTCTGCCATCTTCCCTTTCCCAGCACTGTCTATCCAGGAGTGAACTCAGAGGAACCTGGTCCTAGCCCATGCCTGCCATAAGCTCTGGGACACCCGCAGAGGAGGAAGGTGTCGGGTGCTGTGTTGGAGGGGTGTGCTGAACAGGAGAGCAGAACCACTCTCACACCTGGAGGCACCGAGTCCCCCGTGCTGAACCTCAGGCAGGTTGAGTCCAGCCCACGCGTCTGGTCCTGCCTTGTGTCAGTTGGCTCTTCCAAACTTCATCCCTGTAGCTGCAGAGGCTGTTAATGAAGTAACATATGTTTGTATAAGGAGAAAAGTTTGTCTTTTCCCCGTTACTTTCCCCCATCCACTCTCACATTTGGTCAAACGCTATTTCAGTGAGGCAGGTGCTCACAGAGATTTATGAGCTATATGGGCCTTTATGCTACACACGTCCACCTTCTTTTGTCTCGGCCGGGCGGACAAGGCTCTTCCCTGCACACCAAAGGCTGTCAGGAAATTGCTTGTGAGCACAAAGAAAGCATGAAGGACTTTGAAGAATCCAACTGTAGGGGCTGAAATTGTTTAAGAGGGAAGATTAGATAAAATATTTCAGAGCATATGGGGCTTCTTGACCACTCCATTGTTGCCCATCCCTGGCTGTCAGACCCTGAGCAATCCCAGAAGGAGTTAATAGAGACCTGGGCCGGAGCCAAGAGCTCTTGCCGGAAGCTTATCTTCCCCACCAAAATATCTGATGTCTGCGGCTACGGACATGGTATTGTCCTCATAAAACACAACAATAACAACAAAACAAGCACTGCTATTCACAGCTCAGTAACAAGCCATAAAAAAAAAAAAAAAAAAGCACTGGAAATGTAAGAGTATTTATTAAAATGGAACCATGTGTTTCACATAGTCCCATCTTCATAAGCTTGTGCACATCACATTGATGTTTATGTTCTCCTCTGGTGTGTGAGGGGTTTTTTCCATGCCTGTTAATGATTAGCCGGAGGGAGCCTGAATGAACTCATGTCTCCAGTGAGTAGGACCAGGAAACCCTGCACACACTGGGTGATATGCAGCTGCAGGAAAGACACAAACTTCCTGCAGAATGGTCTTGCTTGTGTCCCTGCAGAAATGGCCAAGGAGACACAAAAGACTGGGCCGAAAGGAAATGGGGGAAGAGGAGATTCCAGGGTGAAAAAAAAAGAGGAGAAAATTGTCCTCTGGTTCATTGCAGAAAGTGTGAATTCAAGCTCTGGATTGAGAATCTTCCCTGGAGATGTCCCCTAAGGCTCATGTGAATCTGGAGCAATCCTGTCCAGTATGGGTTCACCCAGGGAGACACAGAGATGGCTTGGGCCACTAGCTGTGTATGTGTATGGATTAAGCACATCACCCTCGCCTTCTGCTGGGACCCATAGGAGGGTCAGCAGGTCTCTGGGGTCTCCACCACCCATTAGGTGTCCAGAGGAGGCCAAAGCTGGTGACAGGGCTGGAAGGCAGCTGAGGACTCTGGGTTTGTCTCCTCTGGAGGAAAGGAGGCTGAGGGGCGACCTCATGGCTCTCTGCAGCTTCCTGAGGAGGGGACGTGGGGAGGGGGGGGCTGAGCTCTTCTCCCTGGGATCCAGGAACAGGACGCGTGGGAATGGCTCAAAGCTACGTCAGGGAGGTTCAGACTTCAGCTTTTTGCTGAGGCCAGGTGTGATGGACCACGCAGGTGGCAGCTTTGGAAGTATCTCAGACCTCTGAGATACACGCACATGGAATATTGTTTCTTAAATGAGGAGGCTGATCCTTGAAAAAACAGCGGAGCTCACTGTAAACTCTTCAGTAGCACAAGCAAAGAAGAATTTCTGGTCTTTAACAGAGGTTTTCAATCTGTCTGAAGCCACTGGGGCATTAGCACAAGATGTGGCCAACAGCATTTGTGGGTAACTTGCTGGTAATCTGCCTGTTCAGCGCCCTGCTCCGTACTGCTGTAGGGGGATGCTTATGAGCACTGGTAGGCTCCACTGCGTGCTGCAGAAGACTTACTGGGCAAAGCTGTGCTATCGTAGATACAACAGCAGCTTTGGTGAGTCTCGTCTTAGTCTTTTATTAAAAATACAGAGATACCGAGAAAGTTTGGAGTACAGGTTTGGACAGGAATGCGCAGGGAGACAGTTCAGAGGAGGAGACGCAGGGGAAATGGGTATTCAGATATTTTTAGTTGAAATTGTCAATGCCATAGTTGTCATTTTTATGTGGATGAACAGCCTGGGGAAGGACCAGGAAGTCGTCACACATTCAGGTGTGATGACATTTGCATGGTGATACAGCTTCACAGGACCAAAGGCCAGAAGGGACATTAGATCATCTAGAGTGACCTCATATGTATCAGAGATTACTGAATTTCACCCATTTATCCTGGTACTGAGCCTAATCTCTCCATTTGACTAGTGCATTTCCTCCTGCAAGACATCCCGACCTGCTCCAGAGGCATCAAGGACTGGGGAATCCACGACTTCCTTGGCAGCTTGTTGCAATGGCAAATCATGTTACCATTAAAAATGCTTTCTTTATTTCTAATTTGTAATCATTCGACTTTGGCATCCAGCTGATTATGTTTTTTCCCCCAATGGTAAAGAACTCTTTTCTGTCCCGCATTCTCCCCTTCCCCCAGTGATACTCATGTATGGCAACCAATTTATCCCTCAGACTTCCTTTTGTTTTGATAAACCAAGTAGATCAGCCTTCCCAGCCGTGCGGCCAGGGACTTTCTTCAGGCCTTTGATCAGTTTTGTAGCTCTGTTTTACAGCCGCTCTGGCTCAGCTCACTCCCTTTGATGGCCCTGTCCTTATCCTTGTTGAAAACTTGTCCAATTTGGGGTCTGCAAATGTTCCTAGCAGTACTTTTACATTTATTTCTGTGCCTCTGATGAAAGCGTGAAAGGTCACAGGGCCATAAATATTATTGCATGCTCACGGGCCATATCGATACTGTCTTAACTCTTAACCTGTTGAGTACACGCCCTACCAATGCCGTTCGTGCAGTATCTGCTCTGGCAGCATCTTCCCTGTTACATCCACACTGTCCTTTAATCAAACTTGTTTATGAAACCTTACTAGTGCAGCAAGCTTCAGCTGTATTGGCTGATATTAGCTGAACCACTGGCCTTTAACTTGTCATTAAATTACTCCCACAGATTTTTAATATAGACAGTTTAGGGAGCAACACGGGCCATACAGTTAAGCCGGTGTTATTCAGGAAGTCAAATTTGATTGCCATTCTGTTCCTTCAGGCTTTTAATTCCCCGTCCCCATGAAAGTCTTGAACATGTACCAAAAGTAAAGACTCATGGGAGTGGTGTCAGCGCACACCAGCACCTTTCCTGGCAGAGTTCCTGGTCCCTCCACCAGCTGCACCAGCCCTCCGAGGCCAATGTCCACCGCCTGCACCGTGTCAGACGTCAGCCATGAGCTGCCTTTTTCAAGCGAATAAGTCATGTAGGTGTTGGCACTGAGGAAAATTTGCTTCTGCCGTTAGTTCACAGCTGGCACCAGGCAGAGAGAGCTGAGAAGAAAGAGGGTGTTTTGCACCTCCCAGGGAAGGCAAAGAAGTAAGAGCTAAGCTATTAGCTCGAATCTATATATGTTAAAAGGAAACAGATTTGCTGCTGGCTCTTGGTTTATTCTCTAATTACACTGAACTGGAAAAGAGACCCTGCAGGCGACGGACTAAAGACATTCAGGTTACTGTGGCCAAACAATGACATCAGCTGATAGACTAACTCATAACAGAGGGTGATGGTGACTCGCACATGACCCTGACAACCAGAGTCAAAGTTAATGAGCCAAAAGAATAGAAAGGAAAATCTATTTCCCCAGACCTTGAAATATTAATAATATTTGCAAGAGGACAAAATAATGATGCAACTCCCAAGAAACACAGAATGATCTTCTGCCAGACAGCCCAAGACACAAAGACGTCTGCTGTGCGTGTTTCTTATGAGGATGCTAAAGGCTGCACTGATCTCATGATTTAAGACAGGAATCCTGCATCTTGTGCTGCTAGCCGTTTGTAAGTGGCCGCTGTCACTGAGTGATTGGTGGACACAAATTTGTTCTCATCACTTTTGGTCCTTCTGTGTTTTTCAGTAATTCATTTCGAATGTATCCTGAAGATTTTGGATTCTTCTTAGACAACAGGGTTAGACGAGTAACCAGAGACCCTTGCGTGGGGCTGACTTTTGGTCTGTGATAGTCCAGGCTGATAAACTGCTAGTACCCAGGTTTGGAGCAAGCCAGTGATGGGTCTTCCAACCAATTACCATGCGCTCTTCAGGGGATAAGTGAGGTCATGATCCAGTTTAGATGTCACTGCCTTGTTCTGGGGCAGGAAGAGAGTTTAAGGACCTGGACATGGTCCATGATGTGATAGTTGTTTTCAGGGCAGGAGAACAGTCCCTGTTATACTAATTTGAGTGGAGCTGCTTCCCCCTTCTTTTGGTATAACATGACTTGTGGGTGGCAGAACTGGGCTTTGCTCAAGCATTTAAAGTACTGAGAATACAGGGCTGAATTTGCTGCTTGGGATGGTTTGTTGTCTGTGGCACTGGACTGCAGCTACGCGATGGTAAGACTGTTCCAGCACACGCTGTACTGTTCCAGCTCCAATGTTGCCTGTGTGGTCTGGCAATGTTCGCAATACAGATGCAGTTTTGTGCAGCACCTTCTGTGGAGGCAAATCTTGGGACAAGGAGTGAAGAAAAGAATGTCCAGGCAGTATGAAACCTGAGAGGAGTTTGCATTTACCAACTGATTCTGCACAGGCAGACAAATCAAAATCTCTGGACGTCCTTTGAACAGAACAAACCAACTGCCATATTACAGATGACATGTCACTGGAGAAGAATTAAAGAGGATCCATCCAGGGCAATGCAGCTGCATGAAGCAATACATGCCGCCTCAGCCAGCAATGAATGAACTGACTGGGATATCACAGAATCATAGGTTCATAGAATGGTTGGGGTCGGAAGGGACCTTTAAAGGTCACCTAGTCCAACCCCCTGCCATGGGCAGGGACATCTTCAACTGGATCAGGTTGCTCAGAGCCCCATCCAACCTGACGTCGAATGTTTCCAGGGATGGGGCATCCACCACCTCTCTGGGCAACCTGTGCCAGTGTTTCACCATCCTCATCATAAAAAATGTCTTCCTTATATCTAGTCTAAATCTAGATTTTTTTTTAGTACAAAACCATTATCCCTTGCCCTATCACAGCAGGCCATGCTATATAAGCCCATTGGACAGGGCTCCACCTGAATGAACATACCGTGCTTCTCAGCAGGGCTAACTTGTCCAGCAACCTTTCCAACAGGTCCTTTGGATGCGGCCACAGAATTTTTGGAAATAGAGTACTCGACACAAGCCACGCTACGCCACTTAGCCTTGGGACCAAAGAGTAGTGCCTAGTCTATTTAGCTGCGAATATGGACACAGCCTCTGAGAACTTACATACAGTTTCCAGTTGCAAGAAATAACTGACCTGAATTTCACATGGAAACTTCTGGACTAGTCCTTCTCCACATAAAGTAAAATGCACTGCAGTTGAATTCAATCACTGAAATGCCATGCAAAACTTGGCCACTGCCCTTCTGCTCTCCTACATTTCCTCACTAGGCATTTAAACCTGCTCCCATCAAACCTGTGGAGGGTAACCCAGCCGTACTTCCACTTTGATGTGTCTCTTGATTTTCTAATTATTCAGGAACGTTATGGAAGGGCCTGTCTCTTGTGTTCTCAGCTGTAAGCTGCTGAGATGCTATGATAGCTCAGCTGGTGAAAACAAAAGGTCACCTAGCAAAACCAGAGATGATCCCATTCCGTCAGTACATCGTTAGATGAAGTTTTTGGACTAAATATTTGATAGTTCAGGATGAGTCTTTCCTTGCGCTTTTTCAAAGAATAGGCTTACACTTTTAGTGCTTGTCTGCAGTGCTTTTCACTGCCCCATGCAGTATGCAAAAATACTTTAATCTGACCTTAAAATACAGCCAGCCCTGAAGCAGAAGACTGCAGTTATTTGACAGCATATATCATTGCTTTCAGTTTTAGAAGTAGAGGCAGAAAGAAGCGCTTGGGAAAAAAGCAGGTGCTCGTAGCAAAGCTGGATTGCGGTTAGGCCACTCAGTATGATTGGTCAACGTTACTTATGCTGCTGAAAACTGAAAATTCTCCGATTTGGGTGCAGGAGAATGACTCTTAACGTGTTTTGACGGTCTTGGTGGTATGTGGGAGCCTGGTGGCCATATGTGCAATAGAAGTCTACAAGTATGATTTTATTTAGCTTGCCATGGTCAGGGAGCTGAAATCTCTGGTAGAAATAGTTTACTCGGAGATGGGAAGACTTGAGTGAAAATACACAGGATTTTCCATCTTCTGTGTTAGAACTGGGCAGGACTGAAGACAAGCCAAGATAGAACATAGGCACACAGGGACTCCTCCGCATGTGAAGACGTAGGAAGCACCGAGTAAAACCTTCACAGGACATCCACATCTCTACCCATGCATTCATCTAGTGTGCATCCCTCTGCAGACATAGAGCTCCAAAAATTGTTTCTTTAAAACTCTCTGCTTTGAGTAGAACTTGTGCAGAGTTCGAGAAGGCATCATGTGAAAAGAAATTATTAAAAGGCATCCTGCCTTTGCTTGAGAGTGAGTAGAGGTCCCAAGAAAGAGTTAGTGTTACAGGGTGGGATCTATTCAAGGAAGAACAATGCTGCTTTAACACAGTGTTCTGCATAACTGCAAAACTTAATAAACATAAGTATACTGTGCTTCATATTTGCTTTTAAAGCCCTTTACAAACCTCGGCTTGCTAGTCAGCTGAAAGCTCTAGTGCTGGGTCAGAGTGTTAGGACACCTTCTTTTCAGTGACATTTCCAGAATTTACTGGGTTGAGATGGGTTGAAAATGTCTGCATTTGAAACACCCATTGCCAGTCCAAAGAAGGACAGTGGGAGCATCCCTCATGGCTCGTCATTCACATTGACGGTTCATACTCTGCCCCTGCTTTTGGGAGTCCTGAAGAACTGCTTGTTTGAACGGTGCGGTACCAAACATAGACAGGTTTTGAAGAACAAAACTTCAGAGCTCAATGGTCTCAACCAACCTGAATTGTTTTGTCTACTGAGAAAGGAAAACAAAATGTAATATAACATAACATCATGCATTGGCAGAGAACACAGCAGATGACCTCACAGGTCTTTTCCATCTGAAAAAAAAAAATCATACACAGGACAGCTTTTATTCTCCAAATAAATAGTTAATTAACCCAGCTGCTTTCACTTTTACGTAATGGGATGCTTGTTATTTGCCTCGCTGCAATCCATGAGGAGGTGAGCTCAGTCTCGAAGTGGGGCTGGACAACGTGTGAGGAGGCACCTCATTTGGGAAACTGATTGTGCCTTGAAAGCCAGTGGGTAGAGGAGCACCTGGCTCAGGGCATGCACTGGAGACTTTCTGAATCTGTGGTTCTCTCTGCTCCACTCTTGCTCAATACCGAGATGTCTGTGAGACACCCTCCAGCAGGTGCCTTCAGACTGGTGAGAACTGCCCCATACCACGAAGGTCCTGAAATATCTAAAATCCTGCCTCTCCCACATGGGTGATGTTCATGACAGGGATGTCAGAAGAGTCTCCACCCTATAGCATAGGTCACCATAACACTGTGGTGGACTGGACCCCGGTCCAGCTCACAGAGCAGTTTTATCCAGACCCCAAGAACCCTGACAGGACACATAGTTTGGTCAAGACTTCTCATTTACTCCTTCTCCCAAAACCACCAGTGGCTTTTCAGCCTTTGGTCACCAGTTTATCTCGCAGGCTACCCCTCCTGCTTAAAACCCAGCAGCTTTTTCACATGGAGGGTCCAGTATGTCTTGTTTTTCCATAATGTTTCCACGTTCACCTTCCTGCTTGAATTAATTAGATATAAAACCCGCTCATCTGCTTTTGAAAGCAAGGACCCTTGCACACAAGAAACAAGGTTTTCGCCAACGTTCTTGCTTATTTTTCTCATTTTTCCTTCATCACTGAGCCCTTCTCAGCTGAGGGCTATAGGAAGAAGCCAGGTATCCTCTCTTATATAATATCACATATCAGGAGTAATACTAGAGTATCATTCTTGGCCATTATCTAGTGCTTCATCACACACTCTTACCCAGGTTTTGCTGGGTGATCTTTCAGACCCTTCAGTACTTCAGAGTCCACCCACACCAGCGAGTTGTTCTGCAAAATAGAACAAACGCATTCATTTTGATTCACTGCACATACATTTTTGATTAATTTTTATTGACCCAAAGTTTTACTTTAGGTCAGCCTGAAATTTGCCCTTTGACCTGAAATGAAATAATGCATTTGGTTTCACATTATATTTTGTCAACCCTAAATAAGACAGGCAAAATCTGAGATGGAAGTGTCATTTTAATCATAAAACCATAGGCTCATGTAGGTTGGAAGGGACCTCCAGAC
Source organism: Fulmarus glacialis (assembly GCF_000690835.1). Classification (NCBI taxonomy): domain Eukaryota; kingdom Metazoa; phylum Chordata; class Aves; order Procellariiformes; family Procellariidae; genus Fulmarus; species Fulmarus glacialis. The sequence continues at coordinate 12,265 of NW_009185801.1, read as the reverse complement.
ATGTCTAGTCAACCACCTGCCCAAAGCAAGTCCAGTTTGAGCACGTTGCCAGTCCATGTGGAGTGGGAGTTATCTCCAAGAATGGAGATTCCATCATCCCTCTGTGCCTCTTCACAGTGTTTGACCAGTCTTTGTAAAAAAAAGGTTTTATATCTAAGCAGGATTTCCCTTGATCCAAAACTTGTGTCCCTTGCATCTTGGCCTTTCAATGTGCACCTCTGAGAAAACCTGTCTCTGTCTTCTCTGTACCCTCCTGTTAGGTAGCTGTAGACAGTAACAAGATCCTCCTCCCTTTACCTTCTCTTCTTCTCACTGAACAAACTCATTTTCCACAGCCTCTCCTCATACATCATGTACTCCAACCCCCTGACCATTCCGCTGGCCTCTGCTGGACATACTCCAGTACACCAGTGTCTTCCTTGTACTGGGGAGCCAGAAACTGGAGACAGTGCCCAGATGTGGTCTCACAAGTGCCGAATAGAGGGGGAATAATCACTGCCCATGACCTGCTGGCTGCACTTTTGCTGATACAGCCCAGGATGTGGTTGGTCTCTCAAAGATGATGGAGAGCAGCCTCGCAATGACTTCGGCCAGCGCCATCAGCACCTTCAGATGCATCCCATCTGGTCCCCTGCGTATTTTTGTTTTGGAAAAAAAAAGTCTAAGAAATATCAAAACTTGAAGTTCTCACTTTCCAAAAAGTATATGTCCTTCTTTGTTTTGACTGAAAGAATTTGTGGATGGTTCCAGAACTTCAAACAATATATTTTTCAGAAAATTTACTTTCCACAGGAAAATTCTACCCATCACCACTTCAGATCTGTTTGTGAACTTCAGGAAGTTGTTCTTACTGTAATTTTAACTAATCTGTCCTTTGTTGCATGTTGTAAAAAGTCTGAGCAACCACCTTACAACTGAAAAGAGGGAGCTCTTGCCCTCTGCTCCCCTCCTGAACCTCTCTAGTCCCTGTGGGTTCATTCCTTTGCTCTGTCTCCTTGCGCCAACTGACTGCTCTGGCCTGGATTGTGCATGAGCGCGAACATGTTTTTTACTCATTTGTTTGCACTTAATGAAAAAAGAAGGACGTTCTCTCCCCTGAGGACTTACTCCAACCCGTGCCTTGCTCACGGCTGGGCTCAGAAGTGTGTGGATGTGCTTGAAAGGCAGGCGCAGAGCTCTGCCTGATCTTCGTCTTCAAGATGAGCTAGTTGTGGATTTCACCACACCGATACTTCTATGAAGTGAGTAGGAAGGGATATTACAGCTTTCCCTAAAATTATCATCTTGTTTTCACTTGAAATTAGTTCACATGGAATTTGCAGACTTTGAACGTTCCACTGGGGAAGTACGCTCATGTGGTGACTCGTGGATTGCTGTTGTCCTAAAGAAAATTCCAGCTTCTCTATCTGAAAATTGTTTTTAGGCTTTGCCTTGGCAGATCTAAGCAGTAAGTGGCTGGAAATCCTGCATACGGCATTGAGCAGAAGTTCCTGGGATCTGGGGAGTTGGTCCAGTGTTCTCCATCTGTTCCAGCACCGTTGCCAAGTTAAACTTCTGTGCTACAGATTGCACAAAGGGGAGAAAAGAGCTACAAATGAAAAAAAGGTTTGAAAATGGGGGACTTCTTTGAATTTAACCAAGGGAAAAGAGAATAACGTGGGCCTCTTCGGGGCTAGAGCAGACAGCTGTGGTGGGGAGACTTCACATCTGCCTGGAGATGACCACTCCGTGGCTGTGAGACTCCCCACCCCCATGAGCAAGGGCTGGACGCAGACCCCAGCCCACCTGAGGGCAACAAGAAAGGTGTTTGTATCCCTGATTTGAATTTCACAGGAAATGGAGGGATCGCCTTACTCCTGGCAGGAGAAAGAGGCAATTTTCATTCTAAATAAGGCAGCTCCCATGTCAAAAGTTCCACAGTGAAATCCCACTGCACTCACTGCATGGCTTTTTATGAATAAAATCTTAATAAATGTCCAGTGCTTGATTTTTCGCAGCAGACTTGCCTGGCTTTGATCTACACTTGCCTGGGCTCAGCACGGCTGCTGCTGCCTGCCAAGCTAAAGAGAAAAAAAGTTACTTTCCTTAGGTTTAAATAAAAGTGTGTTTTTTTAAACATCTTGGCTGTTGAGTTGTGTGTTATACATCATGCCTCGGCCCCATCCCTTCTCTCCCAATCCAGAGCGCACACTGAAACAATTTCCCTGTGGTTTCCCTCCTTGGTGGAGTCGAATTCCTAGAAAACAAAAGGAATGTTGCAACTGTGGTCACAAGCTCTAAGACTGCAAATCTTACACACAGGCGGGAGCCTTGGCTTGAGCAGGACGCTGATAGCGGCTTATCATGAGCGGGTACCTTTGATTTGATCCTTGCCGTTGGCTCCAGTGAAGCAGACGGGTCTGTCCGGTTCAGTACCCATCCCAGTTCCCACAGGAACATAATGCCTCACACGCGTGTGCAAAATTAGGGAATATTTCTACAGCCTTGGGAAAGGCAGAAAGCAGTGCGGATCTGATTGCCTCTGTTGGCCCCTTGCCCCCATCCCTGAGGTCACCTCAGAGCTTCCCGTGGCTTCCAGTGGCAAACCCATCAGGACCTGGATCTGACCCGGTCCTGTCTAAACCCCCCTGACTGAAACCCGAAGTCTCAGGATGCCGTACAGACCCTCATCCAAGTTAATCCACGTTGAACTTGGGCAATCCTGGCCTGTATCAGAACTAGTGTGGCCAGCAGGAGGAGGGAGGTGATCGTGCCCCTGTACTGGGCACTGGTGAGGCCGCACCTCGAATCCTGTGTTCAGTTTTGGGCCCCTCACTCCAAGAAGGACATTGAGGTGCTGGAGCGTGTCCAGAGAAGGGCAACGAGGCTGGTGAAGGGCCTGGAGCACAAGCCTGATGAGGAGCGGCTGAGGGAACTGGGGCTGTTCAGCCTGGAGAAGAGGAGGCTGAGGGGAGACCTCATCGCGCTCTACAGCTACCTGAAAGGAGGTTGTAGCGAGGTGGGGGTCAGTCTCTTCTCCCAAGTAACAAGCGATAGGACGAGAGGAAATGGCCTCAAGTTGCGCCAGGAGAGGTTTAGACTGGACATCAGGAAAAACTTCTTTCCTGAAAGAGTGGTCAGGCCTTGGAACAGGCTGCCCAGGGAAGTGGTAGAGTCCCCATCCCTGGAAGTATTTAAAAGACGTGTAGATGAGGTGCTTAGGGACGTGGTTTAGTGGGCATGGTGGTGGTGGGTTGACGGTTGGACTTGATGATCTTAGAGGTCTTTTCCAACCTTAATGATTCTATGATTCTAAAGCTGACAGAGCCAAGAATGCATCTCGCTGGTGCTCGGGCAGTGGCTCGCAGCCCAGCTGGACCCAGCTTTCCTCCATCTGCCCCAAAAGGCTGATTCAGGCAGGTTGGCCTCACATGGGGCGCTGGTGGAGAGGTGGACTGGTAATGAGAACCTCATTCCCACCAAAGAGGTAATGCTACTCTTTGGCCTTGTGCAAATAGGCCTCCAGAGCAGTGTGACAGCAGTGCCAGCGCGTCCACTGCCCTATGGCCCTGTTCCTCCAGGTGTCACCGGCTTCTGCCGCAGCAAGCCAGGAAAGCCCTGGGAAGAAGCGGTTGGCAAGTGTCATCTGCCCAGGCATCCAGAGCGCAGGGCTGTCTCCCGCTAGCCAGAACACACTTCCCAGGTGGGATCCCGTCCTGTTGCAGCGGGAAACTTGGGCTCTTCTCATCGCTCTGGAACGACTCCAGCAGGACCTGAGCGAAGCCAGCCCTACTGCAAGGGCAAGGCCACTCCAGGCTCCACTGGTGTCTGTGGGCCATCCAAAATAGTGGTGGTTCCTCTGCCAGCTTGGAACTGAGTGCTGACAGTGTGAGCAGAGACCAGAGTCTCCTGGTCTGGATGTCTAGAAGACAGCCGCCCTTTTCTGCCTGACCTCAATCTTTTCTGTCCATCATGAATGAGCATAAAAACTGGACAATGTGACCCAAAGGACAAAGAAAATAAGTAAGTGCCTGCTCTGTGTTTGGCATTTCAGCAACTGTGGTTTTATCAGGCCTTTCTGCTTTTGGAAATTTGTGAAACAAAAGACCACTTTAACTATTAAAATGCTCTTGTTTTTTGCACGAGCAGCAGCAGGACTCTTCACATCCCCCTCTGGGAACTGTGAGCAACAGCAAGGCTGATGGCTGTGAGCTGTAGTTAACGCGTTACTGTCCTGCGTCTCTCCCACTGGTGCCCTAACCTTTCTCCTCAGGTTTGACTCCTCTCCCCGCATCTCCCACAGCTTCCAGCACCTGCAATAACACCCCCCACCAATGCCCCAAGGGACTGGGGTGCTCGCTGCACCAGGAGGTGACTGCTAGTCCCTGTCCCTCTGCTGCCCGTCACTTGCTGTGCTGGCAGCCAAATGCCTGTCCTCATGCCTGGGGCTTCCCTTGCAGCACACCGAGCAAACTTTGGCTTTCTAGAATTGCAGTGATTAATGGTAAAGTGTGCCCAGTGGGGATATTTGCAATAACGGATTCCCCTCCTCCCATAAATCCTGCTAGAGGCCCTCTTACCTTACTTGGAGAAGATCTTATTGAAGACCATTTTTTTAGGGAAAAAAAAAAACCAAACAACTTGCTTTTGTGAGGGCAGCTCCTCCAGGGCTCGCCCCAGGCAGCGATGGTTGGATCTTTACAGGGCTGTTTTATGCCTGGGTTATTTTAGGTATCAGCCATAGGGTGATCCCTTGGGTTGTTCTGTGGTTTTGGGTTTGGGTTTTTTTTTTGGTGAATTTTAAAGGGTGTCTAGACAATGCGCAGGAGTGGAGATATGCAGTGTTCCAGGAGGTGAAAGCCACTGCTCTTTCCCATTGTCAGTAGATGGGCTAACTCGCATCCTTTTTGGGGCATCAGCTGTCACTGACCTCAGCCGATGGCTGCCTCCTATTAGCTGTCCACCAGATCAGAGGGTGATTAATGAGGGAGAAAATTTCTGGGGGTGGTAGTAGATTCTCTGCTGTGGAGATCAGAGAAAGAGTCACATTTTCATGTCAAAGGCAAGGTACTGGAGCATCATTCAACCCTTCCCCTCACAGGCTTCGCTGCTCTGGCGTTAGCTGTGGGTAGCAGTGCACAGCAGTTTGTCCACCTTGGACAGGAATCACCTATTCCCTGGGCTCATCCGTTCCCTTCCACTGGCTGCGTGAGTAGAGAGTTCACGTCATGAATCCTAGTGCCTTGATGTCCACACAGGACCTTTTTTACTGTATGTTTTAGGCAAACATGTTACTGAACTCAGCAAAAGGTGAGGCAGCAAAATTATCAGGGCTGCATTATTTAGAATGTCAGATAAGATGATAAACCAGTCTGGTTTGCTGTTAAAAACCTGTTGATCGTGCTAGGCTGTATGCTAAACTGGAAAGCAAGTGAAACAGTTAATGCTGTAGAACGATTTCCCTGAGGAAAGCTTTGTCTGAATTTGTTCCTTACTGTCTTTAAATGCTTCACGTGGTGCTGCTGCTTCCACTTTTGATCTGAAAGAAGTTATGAAATTTGATGAGAAGTTTCTGGAAATTCCCCGCATCTGTTTTTGACTGCTGTTCGCTGCAGAAGCACATTTCAAAGGAAGATGGCATCGTGCCCCCATCTTGGGGCACGGCAGCTGAAGCACAGAGAGGTGTCATGATTGTCCCTCAGCAGACCTGAAGAAAGATAGAACTTGTCTCTTGGGCTCTATCTTGATCTGACAAAAATTACTTATATTGTAGAACACTCAGAAACAGCACCAAAAGCATATTGGCTAGGTAATATGAAGATTATGTGGCACTCATGCTCTTGGGGTGTGCCGAGAAGCCTTTTGCTACAGGAAAAGCACTTCCCTTGCCACGTGTCTGCCTTGCAGACTGCCCACAGGCCATCTATCAGACATTCTGCTACCTTGCCGGGTTTATTTGGACTTGGGTCCCTGCATGCATGGCTGCATGGCTCCTGCCATACCAGAGCCTGAATTCCAGGGTTACTGGTTTGTACTGCCAGCAAACCCAGCCTGGAAGACAAGCCTGGAGCTCTGTTAGCTTGCAGTGAAGCAGATTCAGGGGATGTGTCTTCCCATTCCATTACCCAGCTCATCTGAGCCTGGAGAAGTCTCTGGACAAGTCTTGTTCTTAGAGGGACAGGACTCTGGCCACACTGCCACTCTGGAGCAGCTGCAGGAGGAAGGGATGCTCTGCAGGGTGTTCTGGGGCAAAGAAAATCCACTTGTCTTTTGGGGGGAGTCCAGGGGTCACAGCTCCACCCAGGACAGAGCCTCTTTGGCTCCCTATCAAGGAGGAGTGGAGCCCACAGTCACCTCTGCACAGGCTTCTTAAGATCCTTCTCCTGGCCTCCTCCATCCCCATCATCTGAGTAGCTGGTCCTAGTGATCACAGCTCTGCCCGCTGGCAGCATCCCCCGCCCTGGCACCACAAAGCTCTCAGGTAGCGCCGGTTTATCAGCCGCGTCCACTTCTCTGTATCCTCCTCAGACCATTTTACACCATTCCCTTTAAATAAAATATCTTCGTTTCAAAGCTGAGGGCTTGCCAGGACACAGCCTTGCAGGGAGCTTGGAGCAGCAGCGTAAATCCCACATTCCCTGACCTCAGTTCTCAGCGAGAATCTGAACACAAGAGTCTGATCTTGATTTTTTTTTTAAATGACATCACGATCAAGAACTGTTGCTGTTCTGACAGCAATTGTGTCATCTTGCAAGCAACATGTACTAATTTTAGCGAATGCATTTTTTAGATTACACTCAATGAAGTCAGAAATAGAAAAGTTAAAGCTACTTCAACTCAACTTTGTTATATGTTTTTGACAGTCACTGGTATGACTGAAGACATCAGCTACACTTTTGTGCAGAAATGTAGGAAAGAGGTGTAACATCAGAACTGACACTGGTGAGAGGGACAGAAAAAGCCAAATTCCCGTCTCTCATTATACTTATATTCGTAAGATCCTGATCTCTTGCATTGCCTAGAGAAAGAGCCATGAGATAGCCCAGTCCAGCATTAAAAAGAAAATGTTGAAGTTAACAACTGTCTAGGTAACTTTAAACATCCTCCCATGTGCATTTTCATGGTTATAATGACATTAATTAATGAGGATCTCATGCTATTTTTCCATAGGAATGTCACGTGCAGTGCATGTGATACCTGGAGCTCACCAAAATGAAGAGGTGTGATCTTTTTCTCTACCCTGTCAGATGGTCATATGCATTATTTATTGCCCACAGTTCAGCCTAGGCACACAAGAGACATGGCAAAAATTGCTGGACCAATACTATGAAAAACTCATAAATCTCTACTGAGTTTGTCAAATAGTTTTGACAGATAATTAATTATATGCAAATCTTTCATTTCACTAATCATAAAATTATATGCTGTACTTTTTCCTTTCAAAATGACATTTTAGAAGCTTCAATAAATATAATAATTTAAAATTAATTAAAAACCCTTCCAAAACCAAAAGTAAGTGCATTGTTTAAAGTCAAATTATATGTTCATGTCAAGCTAAAATGTTCATCAAATCACCCCTAAACGACTCTTCCTTTCTCTTCCTTTACTTTTCAGTTTGTCCAGTGCAGCAAAAAAATCAATTACTTGTACAGCTCTATTCTAAGCACATAATTAATAATAATTAATTACAAGCATTTTTCCACTGTGCTTCATATATTAAAACTGAAACACTTCACAAGTAGTTTATCTTCATGACAGCCCTGTGAACTAAGGCGAGGCGTTATCCTGTTTTACAGGCAGGGATCTTAAACACAGTGGAGTTGGCATGAAAAAAAATTTTCTAATTTTGAGAGGCTGGCAACTGATTTTTTTCTATGATATTAATTTTACAGCAGTTCATGCGCTTTCGAAAAAGTTTGGGCCCTCAGAGTTTTCTTTGGGTACGATTTGGAAGCTACAAAGGCCAAGTGAAGAAAACTTCTCTAACTTAATTATGTCTGTCAGTTAGGCAGCCTTAGTTAAAATAGTGGTTACTGTTCCTGTCCTATAGCAAACTTTGCTCCGGCTAGATCTGTCATGTGATTGATACTTAGCTGCCTTTATTTCTACAAACAGGGATTCTCCGTTTGACTCTTAAAAGCTACAGAAGGGCAGCTGCTTTTGATTTAGGGTAATTTTACGTGGGCTGGTTGGGAGTGTATTTAGCCATCCTACTGCTCCTCACACTTCAGAGCTTTTCCCTGGGCTTCAGAGCTTTTCCCTCGCAGAGTTTTCTGGACCGTGAAACAATCCAGCTGAGAAACATCAACTGTTCCACCACTTCGTGTTTCTCAAGGGGCTGATGCGCACCTCGGTATTGCCTGAAAGAAAGACAACTTCCCTCCCACTCCCTCTCCCATCCCCAGCTTGAGCTCTGCGATGAAGTTATACTGGATGCAAACAGCAGAGGTGGGTTACACACTTCAGTTATTCAGTTGCCTTCTCCATGCTGCCTGGGACCGGGCAGACCCAGGAACGGTTGGGGTCAATGTATTATCGTGCACAAAAGCAACGCCAAAACACCCAGCCACCCAGGGGGAAAACAGATGGGGAGTAGACAAACACATACAAGTGTTTGTAAGTCCCTGTGGCCAGCAACAAGCATTTGATGGCAGGGAAATAAAGAACTGGTTAGAGGCTTGAATGAGACTTTGAAGGAGATCTTGCTGGGATGCCTGAATCCTGGGACTTGCTCTGCCCTAATCACATGCAGCTGTGCTGAAAAGCCCTGCTCTAGAAAATCAGGGAGGGAGCTAAAAGCATCGTGTTCGTAGAGGTTTGCATATGTTGGAGGGATTAAAATGCTTCTTAACCCTCCAAAGTGGAATGCAGGGGAAAAAAAAAAAGAGTGTATTTCCCTCGCGTGCCGGTCGTTTGTAGGGCTGTGTCCCACTGCAGCCCTCATGGAGAGGCTGCAGGGAGAGGAGAGCAAATGTACCCAGGAGATGTTAATTATTAAGTGTGTTTTCTGAGATCAGTTACATGTGAATTAACAGAGGAAGTGGATTGAGCAGGATCATGCCAGAGGTGAGACACAGGATAGCATCTATTCTAAGCACAAAGAACAGTCTTCACTAGCCCAGACACCCTAGACTGTAGACCCAAATAAAATCGAACTGGCATTACAAATGCTTTCCAAAAGTAAAGCTCTGTGGTTGATTTAGCACCTGGAAAAGAAACAAGAAAACTTCTCCATTTATGTAATATCACCTGCTTTGGACACTTGCAAGTCTGTTTTTTGAAATATTTGGCGGTCGAAAGTCGCAGAGAGATTTCTGGGAGCTTCTGCAAATATAACAAAGACCCTGTGTGCATTTTGAGGTGTCAGAATACCTTTAACTATCCACACAAACGACGTGATGATCACAATATAGGAGTTAGGAAGGATTAAACTAGACTAGACGGGAAAGGGAATCTTTTGGCTCAGCAGTTGTCACCAACTTGCTGTGCCCTTGAGAGGGAGGAAAATGTAATTTCTTGCGCTTCCGTTGCTATTCTGCTCTGTACGATGTCCCAGTTCTGCCATTCTCAATCAGGTAAAGTCCACATTTATTTTAAACTGAAAGAGGTGTTGCAGGATCGGGCCCAGGAAGTCGTTTTTTGTATCTCGTTGAGCTCTGCAGAGCGCTGCAGACGCGTTGACAGAGCTGCATTCCTTGCAATGCTCCATTATTGGCTGCCTGTGAAAACGAGCTCTGCCTTTTCCCTGTTAGTCTCCACAAGTTTGCTGTTAATTAGGCTGAGCATCATTCTGGCTTCTACGAAGCTAGTAGGGGGTTGATTAGGAAGAGCGAAAAGAACAAAGAAGGCAGCGAGGACATTTCAAAGAGAGGCAGGAGGAGAAGAGATGACAGTCTCCCTGTCAGCTTGGGGCTTGCCCTGGAATTTCTGCACCTCTGTGAACTGATCCGATAGCTGCATTTGAACCCTCATCCGCTGGGTGTAAAGAGGTAACTGAGCTCCAGGCCAGATGGTGGGATAATAAGGAGGCGGTCACCTCACCGGGTGCGTTGTGCACGGCCGTTTGGGTTCCGTTTGGTGCAGAAGCTTCTCTGAGCCTCTTTGACCTGAAAAACAGCTCGGTTTGGGCTTTCCGGGGGACTTCTGGGGTGCCGTCCGTCCACGCTGGGGGACTTCCACCTCCCAGAAAAGTTGCGGGTGTGCGGTGGCACAGAGGGAGCTCAGAGAGGAGGAAGGCCATGTGTGTTTTATTATATATTATTTAAAGAAAAGCCATCAGTAATGATTCCTAAAGCAAGAGGCAGAGGAAAGATTTTTTTTTTTTGCACAGAGCAAAAGACTGGAATTAGACTCAGAGCTGACATTCAAACAAAATTCTTCCTTAGAAGAAAGACATAATATCACCAACACTTTTTAAAAAAATATATTTATTTATCTTGAGAAAATGCTTGTAACTTCAAATATTTTCTCCTCTGGAGCCAAGGTGACTTTTGAGCGTGAAGGTCCTGGGCTGGATCACCTATCCTTCAAGCCATCTGTCTTTCCTTAATTGTTTCACATTAGTTGTACTAAGTGCAGGAAAATGATCAGCAAGAAAAGTACCTTTTACTTGAAAATTTTTTTTTTTTGTATGCTACTGTTAACACACCATCCTTTTTCAGGAAAAAAAAAGAAATGAAGACTAAGCCCCAAATTGAAAACGAATTATTTTTCCCCAAGTCTTTTGATGTGAAGTCACTGTTACTAATGCCCTCCAGCCTCCTGCAGCTCCAACCTAAATTTGGGACAAGCACTCACTGCATCCAGCTGAATTGAAAGCGTTCCCTAATTAACTGAACCAAATGAGTCCTCGGCTCAGAAGGAATGGCTAGGTGATAATCATGTCTGCATTCATAGTCCCTTGCTAAACCCAACCTCTCCCCCAGCCCCTCCTTGAAGTTAAAAACTTTTGGCTGAAGAATGCGGTAGGGTTGTCCTCTCGCTACTCCCACTCCTCCTGCACCCCTTTCTCGCCGCAAGGCCCTCCCCCTGTCCAATTTGGATGAGGCTGTACCTTTTCTTCTCTCCTTCAAGAGTGAGGGTTTTATTCCCTTCTTTTCTGCCCAGATCTCCACTAAACAAAGGAGCTCTGGGCACATCACCAGTTCCAGGACGTAAAGGTATTTAAACAGTTTCAGACTAAATCCAGAGCTGCATAGCTAAGAGCTGATTTCTTTCTCTTTATCTGCCTAATTGTTTGTTTGCCTAATTGTATTTTATTGTGTTTTGCACATTTTTTTTTATTTAATTTGCACACTCAAAGGCATGGTTTTGAAACGTCTTTCCTGATTCCCTCCAAACTTGCAAATCAGTTTAAAATCTGATTTAGTGATTGATTCTCTCTTTGCTTTGTCAGTGTATTTCTTACAAGTGGTGTTTGATGGAATTTCTCAGAGCTGAAAATAATTTTTGAGCCTTTTTTTAAACTCTCTTTTGATGGTGTAAATGACTTTTCCATACTCTCTTAGTAAGGCTTGTGTGAACGCTCTCAGGGTACGTGCCTGTGTATCGATCATTTGTCATGCTTCTAATTTCTCCGTGAGGAAATGGATGCATCTGGACTTTCTTCAGTTTAAATTTCTGCACGAAGGCTGGAAATCTCCCGAAGTGCAAAACTTCGTGCTTTTTACGACTTCTTTTTCCATCTGTGCTCTACCTCGGGAGCTCTGGGAGCAGAGGAAACGCTCTCCCTTTTGTCTCGCTGAAGATAATCATATCCCAGCCTTCAGCAGACAGGCGTGTGTAGCGAAGTAGCAGAGCTCTTACGGCTGCAGGAAGGGCAGTTTCTTTGTCTCTGCCTCTGCTCCCAGCCCTGCCTTTTTCCTTCCCACTCTGTCTTTCTCATTCACTGCATTTGAAATATTAGAGCCTGAAAAATGCATGCCCTCAAGAGCTGAGAGATTCCCAGCTGGGACGCTGGGAGCAGTGGGTGGTTTTTTTATTTTTTAAAAAAAATTTTTTTTTTTTTTTTGGTTCAGACACATTTTCTGCCTTGTCTGGGCTGATTTTTTGCCTGCTTTGGGGCTGGGCTGGAACGGGAAAGTGCTGCTGTGGGAAAGCAAGGGGGACAGTTAGGGGAGGCTCGGGGGCCCTGTGCCTCCCCGCAGGAGCGGACTCGGAGCCCGTGCCTCTCGCAGAAGCAGCAGATTATTTCCACTCTGGGGTGGAGAGGGGAGACCCGTGAGGATTCCCCCCTGAAGGAACAAACTTTTGGGGTCTCGAGGTGAGAGATGCTTTCTGACCCTCC
>NW_009185800.1:0-366 GCF_000690835.1 Fulmarus glacialis | reverse complement strand
GGACCGGCTGCCAACCGGTTTTAACTCCATTCACCAACACTCTTTGGGCCCAGACATTCAGCCAGTTTTCTACCCAGCGAAGAGTACACCTGTCCAAGCCGTGAGCAGCCAGTTTCTCCAGGAGAACATTGTGCGAAACGGCGGCAAAGGCTTTACTAAAGTCTACGTAAACAACATCCAGAGCCTTTCCTTCATCCACTAAGCAGGTCACCTTGTCATAGAAGGAGATCAGGTTAGTCAAGCAGGACCTGCCTTTCATAAACCCAAGCTGACTGGGCCTGATCACTTGGTTGCCCTATACATGCCATGTGATGGCACACAAGACGATCTGTTCCACAACCTTTCCTGGCACCGAGGTCAGACTGA
>NW_009185799.1:0-296 GCF_000690835.1 Fulmarus glacialis | reverse complement strand
ACATGGGCCCACTTCTTGAGCTTGTCCAGTGTCCACTGGATGGCATCCTGTCCCTCAGACATGTCAACCGCACCACTCAGCTTGGTGTCATCTGCAAACTTGCTGAGGGTGCACTGGATCCCAATGCCTCCTAGAGCTTATAATTCTTAAAATGCTTACTACACTTTTTAACTAAAAATACAAAAAAAGTCTCCAGAGCTTTCTGGTAGCCCCTTCTGCTACAGATGAAAGGAGGGCAGGCACAGCACCTGAAGCAGGGATGGATTTAGATGCCTTTAGCCTCTAATTCTCCCCTC
>NW_009185798.1:0-13258 GCF_000690835.1 Fulmarus glacialis | reverse complement strand
AGCCCGAGTTGTGAGTGAGTTTGCGATTTTTCACATCCCGGCTGCCCCCGCCCCGGCTGCTTTTCCTTCCTTCTGGAAGTACGAAAGAAAAACGGTGCGGCGTTTGCTTGGTGCGGAAGCACACGCGTGCCCCGTTCTGCGGTCGTTGTGCGGGTTTAGGCAAAGCGTCTTATTTTGATAGCGGGCTGTGCCTCACGTTCACTGAGCGGCTGAAAGAGTCGATATGTATTTCGTGTCTGGGCTTTTTCTTACTTCCTTTGCTCCCTCTTTGTTGCAAGAGGTACAGCACCAGAAATCCACTGTCATGTCAGATCGGCTTTGCTCTTAAGCGGAACTGTCAGATCGGTTTCCCTCTGGAGTGGAAGAGTTAATCGCTGTAGCAAGCAGTGTGGCCTTCCCCCCATGAAAAAGAGCGTGGAGAGATGAGTGTCTGTTAACATCACCTTCCTTTTATGAGAGTTTTTGGTGGGGCCTCCCATCAGAAAGCATTAGGTTCCTCAGACAGGTGGAACTGGGTTTCTCTGCAGGAAGCCCCTGCTGCCTTTATGGTTCTCAGGCACTTCAGCTGTCTGCGTGGATCCAAGCACTCTCTCATAGTTAATCATAAATTAATGAATGACAACACTTCCAGTGCTATCTCACCTCCTTTTCCCACTTTATGTAGTGGGGAAGTGGTGAGAGTATATGATAATGGTCTGAAAGCATCTGTGTGTGTATGTTAATTTTATATTATCAAATCTGGGTGAAGTGTTGATTTTGATTATTGCATGAAAAGCAGCTGTGACTTGAAATAATCTAATTAGCTAAAATGACTTGAAAATCTGATCAGCTAAATTCAGCACTGATTTAAAAAAATGGCTTTTTATGATGTCAGCTGATGGTACAGGTAGAAGCTCTCACTGTACCACTGCTATGCAGTAAGCTGTTCTATTACAGTTACCAATGCTTTCTAAGCAGGGGCATTCCCATGTTCCCTGTATAAAGTACTCAAAGTCTGTAGCAGAGGTGATAAAATAATATCTGTGGAATAACTTCTCTTAAGTTATTCCACACGGTCAAAATTAATCCATCCATTTCCAGCAAGGAACTCAAACTATAAATATGGTATTACTTGGAATATGAGGAGCTGGATTCTTCAGTAGCTGGGATGTAGTGCTGCTAATTGTCCAGTGAGTTTTTTGTGATAATGTATTTCAGCATCTGTTACTGTCATCTCCCTGGCTCTTGCAAAAATGATACTTAAATTTCGGTTATTGCCATTGCCATCCTCGCAGAGCCCCTCTGAATTTAATTCTTCCACTTACTTGTATCTGGGGGAATGAGAAGAGTGGGTGTTTTCTGGAGTGAACTTGAATGTTGTTTTAAATGCCAAAATGTAATTGTGGTTCAATAATTAGCAGCAAAACCAACAGATAATCTCCATTATCCAGCAATAGGAAGGAATTGTTATTGTCCCACTCTACACTGGACTGCTGCAGCCCCACCTCGAGCTCTTTGTGCAGTTTTGGGTGCCTCCATATAAGAAGGACATCAAACTGTTAGAGTGTGTCCAGAGGAGGGCAACCAAGATGGTGAAAGGTCTGGAGGGTAAGACTTATGAGAAGCAGCTGAGGTCACTTGGCTTGGAGAAGAGAAGGCTGAGGGCTGACATCATCGCAGTCTACAACCTCCTGAAGGGGGGCAGTGGAGGGGAGATGCTGATCTCTTTCTGGTGACCAGCGACAGGACACGAGGAAATGGAATGAAGCTGCATCAGGGGAAGTTCAGATAGGACATTAGGAAAAGGGTCTTCGTTCAGAGCGTGGTTGGTTACTGGAACAGGCTCCCCTGGGAAGTGGACATGGCACCAAGCCTGTCAGAGTTCAAGGAACGTCTGGACAATGCTCTTAATCGTATGGTTTAGTGTTAGGTAGTGCTGCGAGGAGCAGGGAGTTGGACTCAATGATCCTTATGGATCCCTTCCAACTTGAGATATTCAGTGATTCTATGAATCATTGGCAATGGGATGCTTCGTAATTGCTTTATCAATTCGTTGGTAGAACCACAATATTCCAAAATATTTGAGCTATCCTTCTCCTAATACCAAGAGTACTTATTAACAGGACATAAGCCTAAAATTTCCCTGCAGAGCGTCCCTTTGCTTTAATTTTTCAGAATATTTTTTGTTAAGTTGATATTTATCATGAGAACTTGTACTTTTACCAGTACACTTAGCTATTCAATCCTTCTCTCCAGCTATTTTTACTCTGTGCATTTTCAGTGGGGCTTTTGTCCACGTTTGTCTCAAACTCTTTGGCTGTGCAGCTTCTTGTGTTTCACAGCTTCTCAGTGTACGTAGAGTATTGCCTGTCATCAGCTTCTCTACTAGTTCTAATTAATCTACTCTTGTTTTGTAGAAAAATATCGTCGCATCAGATTTTTCCATAGTACTCTAGACTCCTTCTCTGAACGTCCAAGTATCGATCCATTGTGCTGGTTCTTGCTGCTTGCACAGCAGCCCAGGTTTGAATTTTGAAGCACCTTACCTGCTAGAAGACAGATGTGTAAGTCAAGACTCGCGTTTGGAATAAGCTTCAGCTGCTGCTGGTTCGCCCGCAGTAACCTAAATAGGGTCACAGAGCATCGCCGCCTGCCCTGCAGCTCAAAGCAGGGCCAGATCCGCTCGCCGAGGGCTAAATTTTGCATCCAGGGGTGGGGATTTGACAACCTTGCTGGGCACCTGGTCCAGCGGTCGACTGCCTTCAGTGTGAAATTTTTTGCATCTTTTCTAATCAGAGTTTCCCACGTAGCAACAGATGTAGGGTGCCTCTCGCTGTCACACCTCAAGAAGAGTCTGGCTCCGTCTTCTTCACCCGGCCTTTAGGAAGCTGAAAACAGCAGCGGTGTCCCCCTGCAGCCGAGCCAGCCTGCTTCTCTCAGCTGCTCTGGGTTATGTGCTCCAGGCCCCTTACCACCTCGAATGGGCTTTGCTGGCCTCGAAACCGGTGACAGAAAGCCGAAGCAGGTGGGGGTGATAATCGCTCCCTCGCCCCGCTGGCTCCAGCCTTGCCGCTGCGGCCCCGGGGATGCAGTTGGCCGCCTCAGCTGCAGGGGCATGCTGCTGGCTCATCGCCAGCTTTCCCCCCCCGCCACCGGAGCCCAAACATCCTTTTCCACAAAGCTGTTTTCTGTTCGGCCCCAGCCTTTCCTGCTGCACGGGTCTGTTGCATCGCAGGCGCTGGGTTCGTGCTTGCCGTTCTAGACTTCACGAGGTCCCTGTCAGCCCGTTTCTCCAGCTCGCTCTCTAACTACAGCTCTGCCCTCCACCGTGGCCGTCCCCACCCCGTGTTTGCAGGCGACACTAAGCTTCCTGAGGTTCTTTGTTCCCCTGTTGTTAGTAAAGACATTAAATAGTGTTGGCCCTGGTATTGATCCTTGCGGGATGCTGCTGGTGACCAGCCGCTGTTGGACTTCGTACTGCTGATCGCAACCCTTCCAGCACAGCAGTCTCTAACTGGAAGTGGCTAATACTGTCTGGTGGCAGAGTGGTGGTATGAATTAGCATTTATATTATTTAATTTTAGAAATATTAGCATTCTCAGTCTGAAACACATTTTTAAAGATTGTCACCTTTTTACAGAGGGACAGGCTTAATCTTCACTTGGACTATCTCTGTTTATCTGAATGAAGCCCATATAATTGATTAAGATGTGGGCAAAACTTGACTGGTAGTAAGACCCAGACGTTTACCCTGCTAAATGAACCACTAGCTGTGGATGTCCAGATAAGCACCAGTGACTTCCCTGCAGCTTTTAGTTTGCTACTCTGAACCTTGTCTTCCTTAATACCAAAGTGTGCTATAGATGAGGAGCTGAAAGCAGAAGTTACAGATCTTGGCCCATATACAAAATATAATAGCCGGAATCTGTTTGAGGGAAGAAGGGTGAGAATATTCTATGTTGTTGCCCTAAAATTTCCACTAGCTGTTTCTCCATATAGTGCAGCAAGGATGTCAGCCTTTAATATCGGACTATATTCAAGTGAGATTGATTTTCCTGTGGCATAAGACAGCTGGCAGTACTCTGACTGAGACTTGAGCTGGAGTTCTTAGTGGTATAACAACCTGGCAGGGGTGGCAAAATTAAGGCAAACTGAACAATTTTCCATATATCGGCAAGATCTCATCTAGTAAGTGGGAGTGCTTGCTAAGTAGGCCCTGCTGTTCCAGTTTCTAGTGAACATTTCTGAATGATGAAACAAATTAATTCCCAGAAGTGCATGTAACATTTCGTTGTCTCGGTAAGCCGTCAAGAGAAAAGCCATCAAGCTGTATCTGTTGCTCTACTAGCCTGTTTTCAGGTCAAAAACATCATTCTCTGGATCAGTTCATATTCTTTTGGTCTGAGTCCACCTTCAAATGTGTGTTCCTGCAAGCCAGGGACTGAGTAATCGTCTCTCTTTAATGAGATTATATCTGCTCAGTGCACATGTTTATAAGCCTTCTCATTTCACAACTCGCGGTATAAAGTTCAGGCTAATATATAACTGATTTTAGACAGTGCTTGTCTGCCCGTAGGGAAGCTAGCCACTCTACAGAAATACTAATGTAATTCAAGAGAAGGGAGAAACTTGGCATAAAGAGGGGACAAACAAGTGGCAGATTAAATGCAACGCAGGAAGCAGTTTCAGTAGTCTGGCTTTACTGGTGGGGACCAGCTGCTATCATCTCTGAGACCTGACATATCAGAGCTGAGGCAGGGTCTTTCTAAAGAGCCCTTGGTGGAGGCGACTAAAGCCGAGCAAGCTGGCAGGGACTCAAAGGACTGCCTTTATCTGGACTACTATAAATGCTGAAAAAGTTAGTTCTGAGTAACTGAAGTAAAAGAAGCAAAGAAACCTCCCAGGCAAATGGTCCAAAGCAGGACTGGGGAAGTGTTGCCAGGAGCAGAGAGCCTCTTAGCAAGGAATCTGAGTTGGCGAAAAGTTGTTTTGTTTTTAATGCGCTGTCGTGTGTTTTGAAGTTTGTTAGAGATGATGTGGAGAAGAGAGTGAACGAGCAATGCTGGTTAGCCTGTTCGGGGCTAAGACGACTAGCCGCTCAATAAACGTGACATCTGAATTCCGTGCAGTACAGTAGTGTGCTTAATTCTGGCTTAGTGCAAGTAAAGAGGGGAGACATTACCTAACAGTTGTTCACTTGGTTGCAAATTTGAATGCGAGTGTGCCTCAAGTTGCAGCAAGGCAAGATGGTTCATGGATGGCTTTAGAGTTGGTTAATTGATAGACATTGCTGATGTCTGTCATCTGACTGCACGCGTATGCTAGCAGGGTGAGATGAGAACAGTGGTCCGTACGCTCAAGACTAGAGGAAAAGCAGCCATCCAAAACCAAGGAAAGCTGAAAATCTAGTGCAGCCAACTAAAAAGCTGTTTGCTGCTTACAAAAGCATCTTCTGCGATATATTAAGCAGTCACTCCGACCTATCTTGAAAATGACAGGTGGATGTTTGCTTTGCTCTTTTCTAAAGGTTAGTTTGCTTGGCTGTATGACCTCTTTCTCGACTGAATTTCTTATCCTTCCAAGTCTGTTGTGTGCTAAACAAAAAAAAAATATTGTTCGTTCTTACTGAAGTATGTAACGTAGCATGCCTTCCCCAAAACAGTTGCCAGTGCCTCTTTATGAGTGTGTGCAAAGAGACCTAGGCTGGAGGTTGGTGTGAGTCTACTGCCGTTCATTAGATGTCATCCAGCCCCAGGGTGACGAGGTGAAGCATGATGGTTTTGAAGCATAGGTCAGCTTATCTTCAGGAAAAGGGAAACTTATTCTGTTTTAAAACTTCTCTCTCGGTCACCAAAAGACTGTGGGATTTAGGCCTTCCTCTAGTGTGAAAAATAATAATTTTTTAAAAACCCTTCACTTCAAATTTTCTGCCTTTTCATAGGTATATTCAAAAAGTTTGAACCTGAACATTTTGTGTAGTGAATGGCTGAGACGCTTAACGTCCTTGTCCCCGATGGGGTGCTGCTGACCTAGAACCACACTTCAGCAGCGCTGCCAGCTCGCAGGGGAGCGCAGCCTCCATCTTTCTGTATTGCTGGGAAGGTCACGGCTAGATCTGAATTTGATAAAAATAGGCCTTCTGGTAGCCTATATGTGGAGTGCAGTCAGAAATGCAAATTTTTTGGTCTTTGGGGCAGTGATGGAGGAGAAGTAGCTCTCGCTGTTCTCAACTCGGCAGTGAAAGATTTGCATCTGAGGTGGAGGAGCTAAGAGGCAGATCCGAACAGCTGTCGGTGCCCATGCTCCTCACGCCTGCCACAGTCTAGCAGGTAACCTTATGCCAGGTTTTGACTGCTGACAGCAAAGCTTTAATACAAAAATGTCTGGGTTTAGCCCAGCATAGTAATATACGCCGAGGTGGTTCAGTTTGTAAGTCGGGAAGGCCCCAGCGGTGGCTCTGGCTGCGTGCAGGCACCGTGTCCTGCTCGCTCCTCCGCTCCTGGTGCTTCCGTACAGCCTTTGTCCTCCGGGCTCCCAGGTCCCATGTCTCTTAGCATCCTCCCACTTCGATTTCATGGCATCTCATCCTGTTTTCCGTCATTTTTAGAAGAAGGGTAGGACAAACTGACAAGATGATACGAATCAACTGTTCAAAACTGATCATTCTGTGGTGAAAGCTGTGCTTGGTGCCTGGCATGCCTTCCCTATATTGTGAGCTTCACAGCAAAAGGATAGCCTGGAAGTGGCCGAAGCACATGTTTGCATGAAGGCCCCATCAAAGCCCAAACGAGCAAAGTCAGCAAGACTGTGAAATCCACTGTTGTTTCATGTAGCTGAACTCTTTTTTTTTTTTTTTTTTCTTCTTCTTCTTTCCCTCCCCACATTTAAAGCTGAATCCCTACCTGTTACTAACCAGTTAGGAAATGAGAACCATGGTGTAAAGTGCCTGCCCTAAAAATACATCAGTGGATAAAGTCATTTCCCTTAAAGTTTAACCAGAAAAAAATAATGGGTTGTCTGCTGTTCATTTGCTGAAGAAATTACTGCTCAGGGATAACCTTTTTTAGGTACCTTGTAAGTCTAATTAGTATTTTTCCTCTTCTGTACTTTCAACATTATAACACTTAAACACTTAATATTTTCAGGATTTGGCAGTGAGCAGGCAGCAGGAGCCAGTCTGCCTTTATGAAAGCAAGTACTAGTTCGTTACAGATGTATACGAGTGATCTCTCCATCTCTTGTTTTGATTCAACTGAGTGTATGGCTGTCATCTGTTTTTGCTACTGTAGAATGTAAAACTTAGCTAGAATATACACATTGGAAATTTGTTTTGTACCCTTAAGTATGACCAACAACGCATTGCAGACAAGTGGTGTTACAAATAAAGTCTTGTTTTCTTTGAGGTATTTAGATCTGTTATCTACGATACTCAGAGCTGGTGTGCTCTCTGGAAGTGATGTCAGTTGAGCAGACCTATTCAATAATACTGCAGCTTCGTTAGGTTTTACGTTTGAAGTGCTACAAGTGTTTAAAATTTCTGTTTTCCCTGTAGCGCAGCTACCCTTAATAATATCCAAACACCTAATGCTGTTTGTTAACAGATTCTGCAGCTGTAAGCTTTTAAATGGCTCAATACTTCTTATAAAAACTCAATTCGACATCATTTTTCTGTGTGAATTTTTCAGTGATATCCCTTGGAACAAGTATCTTCTGACACTCCCTGCTCATCATTTGCATAAGCCAAAGCATATATTTTCCAGTTCTATAGCTTGTTTTGCACTGAAACCTATACAGAATTTTTTTCGGCTTTTTCAGAAATGCCGTGGAAGCATCATGTTGGAGTGGAGAGTATCTCAAAACAGCAAGAATATACCAAAAGACAAGCATCAGTTTTTAGATCCTTCGCTCCCACTTGAGATTGCAAGGAGTTCCAGCCTATTTGAGTGGGAATTGCCTTCATTTCTCAAGTACAATGACATAAGATCCACTATCTATAAAACAAGCCTATAAAACAAGTACGAGGAGCCCATTTTGCTGTACGCCATCATTTGATGTAGTATCTTTTCCAGCTTCTTTCTGTCATAATCTGCCTTCTGCATGTAGTAGAATGCTTTTAGGACATGCAGAGGCACTAAAAGCTGTACTGATTTTGGTGATCCTGTGCCTCAGTTAACAGTGGGATTGCCACAGTACTTTAAAAAAAGCCTTACCTAAAAATTCATTGACCCTCATTTTAAAAATTTACTTCCTAGTGCAATATAACTGGATCTTGGGGAAAAAGATACCGGAAGGTTTGGCAAAACTTACAAGTCTAATTATTCAGAGACTTTGATATATGCAGGTAACACAGGAGACTCTCTAAAACTTCAGGGTTCAATTTGACTCCGATGCCTTTTTCTTGTTACAGAAATTCTGTGTGTTTCTTGCTGAATCAGGTTCTTGGTGTACTTTGTGACAGTGAATAAATTTGAACTGTGCTTTATAAAGAAACTTTCACCTTTGGGCAAAGTTGAACAGAGAACACTTATTCTAAAAGTGGTTTACTGGCAGGCTTTCTGCAGTGTAGCTATAGTAGCTGTCGGAGGTTCAGGGAAAGCTTTTCAGCACCATTTTTTTCCTGTTTACTGTGTTTGAATTGAAGTCAGATTCTTGCGTTTCAAGCACTTCGTCTTGAATGTCACAGTTTCAGCACTTTGGAGGAAGAGTAAATGAATGTAGTGCTTTGCCATCAGCCTAACACTTTGAGTTAAAAATGAGTTAAAATTGGAACAAGCGTCTGTTCTGGCCAGGAGTCTCCACTCTCCTCACCGCGAGGCTGTAGATGCTCTGCAGGTTGACTGTTCCCGTTTCATCCCAGCAGAGTCTTGTGGGGAGTTGCTTACGTTTTGCAAAAGATGAGCTAAACCCATCTGTTTTTCACTTGTCTGACTCCCCTGATGAGATGATGAGGCACAACAGACACTGCATGAGGGAGTGAAGGATCCATATTATCAGCAGGCCACTGTCCCATATCACATTTCTAATGCAATTTGAATTTATGGTAACATCTGCAGCTCCTGTCTTAAATGTGACAGGAAGCATCAAATGTGAATGGTTTTTAACACTGGGGGTGGGTTGGGGGTGTATCTGCAACTTGCTGTGTGGCAGGGAAGAGAGCGTAACACACTAAAGTAAGACCAAGTCCTGCTGGGCAGTAGATTCAATCCTAAGGTAAAAAGAAGCATCTGAGAACGCCTGGGTATTTGATTGCAGCTGTAATGTTGCAATAAAACATGACAGCTTTTGAAATAACACCTGCCCTTTAATAAGGTTTTAAATGTTGAAGACCTATGCTAGTTTCCAGAGCGAAGTTTTGTTGTGTTTTCTTTACTTGTTAATTGTTTAAAAACTGACATTAAATGCAAACACTGTACCACACACATCTTCAGCAGTGCTCAGAACAAATACAAACTTTTATTTATTCCAACAGTCCCAGGACTGTATCGTCAGCAAGTCTGGTGAAGCTTAATAAGATGGGGCCCATGTACACCCTTTATTTCACAGCAGGAGGCTTTCAATACACAATTATTTGCAAATATCTGAGCTGTCATGAAAGAGAGGAGCTATGGCTTTGAGCTAGTAAATACATACTGTTTGTACCCTAAGGTCATATGCAATTGTGGATATAATGTGCTTTTTCCTCAAAATGATCCAGTACCATTCATGTTGCTTACTGTTTTCTGTCTAAAGAAATATTTTCTCTAATGGATGCCATGAAGATGTTGTTCAACTATGCAAAGGCAACAGACATAAAGAAAAGAAAAATAAGTTGATACTTTATGCAGAAATTCTCTGGTGGAACCAGCCTCTTCTTGTTTTGTTTTAGATACTTTCTTGAAACTGGGGACATTTCCACAACCAGATCAGTCTCTGGGTGACTGTTAAATAGAGGCGGTGAGTGTCTGTAAGAGCACAAGCATGACATGAGACTGAATGAAACCACTATCTTCTAAAATCTACCTAGAGTCTTTAGAGTATTTTTCTTGTGGGAAGGTAGGGGTGTCATCCAGAACAGTCTTCAGGTATCCATCAAATACGTTTTATTTGGACTATTGTATTTCTGACTAAAGAATTATTTGACAGGTGAGTGAAGCTCTGAGGGCTTTTCTAAATCTTCTGGGTGTGTTGTCATCTCTTTGAATTTTTCTAAGCAGCAGCCCACAGGAAAGTTCTGGCATGTCTTATGTTTTTATTCAGGGTATAATTTTCTGGGGTTTGGGATATGGCTGCACTGGAAATCAGGAAGATGCTAGGTGGCACTCGAGCACGAGCAGCACCAGCAGCAAGGACGGGGTGAAGTGTGAGCACCCAGGCGGCAAGCCCTGCAGAGCTCCGAGTGTGCGTTCTCGATTTCAGCACGTGCTGCTGCCCACTTATCTTTACCACTGCTGCTACTACTATTACTTCTGCTGTGTAGATTATGCGGATATATCATCTTTGTTTGCTACCTACTCGCTGTGCTAAATTCTTCATGAGGTGGCATTACTGCCCTCGCTGGCAAATGCAGTATTGGTGTTCTTCACAACTGAGTAGGCCAGCTTTGTCTTTTTCCAGCTGTAGAAGAGGCTGCCACTGTAAAAGAAAACATGTTTGATCTGGGGAGGGATGTTGTAAAAAGGTGGATAATGAACCAGAAGTCTTGACAGTATTGCTGGCTGGATCTGAGAGGAACAGGTTACAGTTTGAGAGCCACATGGCTGTCACTACAGAGAGGGGGATGATGAAGTGCTCACCTGAGGCCAATTCAGACTAGCCTGCTGATCTGGCTGAAAACGAATTGTTTAGTCTTTTAAGTTATTTTTCAGCTGACTTGGCTGGCCTGTTTCTCAGTGGAGCTATAAGATTACAGGTAGTAAGAAAAGGGAGGATTCCCCTACTTGGCAGCCGGGTGATTTTTTGGATCAATCTAAGCAGATCAGGAAATTGCTCTTTAAATTATATGAAATTCTTAAGTTTGAGCACCGTCATCCTCCAAACTGATGCCTGTTGAAGACCAAGTTGGCATTGTTTTCCTCATTTGCAGGCATGAGATCATAAGATCTCCTGTGGTTTTCAATTAAGAATCTGTTTTCCTTTGTGTCATATAGCATTCAGCTCTACAAAAAAATGCTTTTTATTTCCTCAGTTATCACTTTGTAATGCCTTCATACTGTAAATGTATAAACTGAAGAGTGTAAGAACTGATATTTGGCTCACTTTTTACAAGCTGCCAAAAGTGCTCTGAAAGCATTGGATGTGCTGGCTCAAGTTTCCTCTGCAAACCTTGCATGATTGTCCAGTGTAACTGCTTAATTTTTCCATGCAAATTCTTTTTCCGAAATTATTGCACCTAAAATGGATTTTTATTTTTAGGAGCTAGTAATAGTCTTTACTCTGATAATTTCTTGCAGCGGAAGTCTTGAACTTTCAGAGTGAGAAATGATCAAATGTAAATAAATGTAAGGTTGGATTTACTACTAAAGTTTTTATGTTAGAGCTTTTTGTTTATGCACTGCATTGGTCTTAAAGAGATAATGACTGCTAAGATTATGTAATAATATTAACTTTCTACTAGGTTGAAGGGTTTTGCTATTATTAGAAAGTGCTCATTTACTGGTGACAAACCGAGGTCAGATCTGGAAGTGAAAATCTGAAGACTAAAGAAAAATACCATGCATGCTGCTTAACTTGAGATGATTTCCTGGTGGATATGACCTTTCATATTCGTAACCTTATGAATGAATTCGGCAACATTGCTGTTTGGTTGTTGTTATCACTTTGGTTTTTGCTGCCGAGTAATAGTTGGTAGGAATTTGGTACTTGTTGCATTGCTCTTCTGTCAACCCATGCACGCTGGATTGGTAACATACCACTCCGAATTCCCAAATGCTAGATTCAGATCTAACTCTCATGAGATGTTTTTTCGAAAGTTAAAAACAGAAGCTTTCCCTGAATATCATTCCATTTCTGAATGAATGATAAGCCGAGATCCCTCATCTTTCAGAATAAGGCTTTCTAAATGCATAACTTTCTGCAAAAAATCGCTCCCCAGATTAGTTTGTCGCTGAAAGTGGAGCGATAGTTGACTTTGCTGTCAGTGACATGCAAGCAGCCTTTAGATGTCAGAGGAAGAGTGCTATTTTGGAATGGGTGATCAAGTGCTTTAAACACAGTAAAACTTTCCCTTATTTTCTTTGCAAATTCATCTCTCATTCGCTTGCACATGCCACAGTAGTTTCTCTAGTAAATGAGGCATGAACAAGTGCTACATTCAGTGCGTAACTCTGGTTTTGTGTGCAACCAGTTCAAAGTGAGGTGGGGCCCATAAGAGGAAATATGAAATATGACTGTAAGTAAAATGCTGTAGACTTTAATGCTTCAACTAACAACATAGGGTTTTTTATATGATATTTTCTGTACTTCTCTGGATCATTGCGGATACTTGGTCACCCTTTATTGGCAACAGTTAAATCCATAATCTCCAAATTCATAGCGTGAAAATTAACTGGTGTCACTAGCACCTATTATTTTCTATTCATCTGGTGATATAAGAGAATTAATTTGATAAGGCAGAAAATTAGTTACGTGTAAGTATCTGGACTGTGTAGGTAGCCACCTGCCAAAATAGCTCCATACTAAAAGAAGCAGTTCAGCTTTTGATTTGGGAAGGAATACTTAGCCAAATTTAGCCCAAACAACCCCTAGGGTTTTTTTGGGGGGGGAGGAGGGGGAATAAACGGAACAAATGTTTTCATCTCAGAGGATAGGATCCTTGCTCAGGAGGGAAGTTTGCAAGGAATGTAGACTTCACAGTCAGTAGTCCAAAGAAAGTAGATTTGAGCTTATTATCTCAAGAGAACATGGCCCAAGCCTTAATCTGTTAACAGGACACATTAAACTGACCAGGAAATTTGCTGTTGTCCTGCTGGAAATGCAGTTCTCTGCAACAAGAGAGAGTCCCAGAAATATGTCCAGGTTTTTTGGAAAGTTGACAAAAAATGAAGAGCTGGAGCTCAGGAGGTTTCCCTGTACATGTATATATGGCAGATTTTTCCATTAAATTATAACATCATCAAGTTTGGACAGATACCATGGTGGTGGACAGCCCATGTAGAGGTATCAGCGCTAACAGACAGGTAGTGCTTACTCCTTTATGCAGTAGCTAGTTCCGTATCCTGAAAGCTTGAATGGAAACTGGACAGATCCAGGAACATCTTCATGTAGACCATCTACTTGTTGTGGTTTAACCCAGCAGGCAGCT
>NW_009185797.1:39632-56194 GCF_000690835.1 Fulmarus glacialis | reverse complement strand
CCCTCGGGTGGATCCCATCCGGCCCCAGATCAATTCAACTTGTTGTATCAACCTACCTTCTGAAGTGGTATGTGGATTTTCTGCCTTTGCCTCTTTTCTAAAGACTCCACTGGGTGCCTAAGGCCACTTAAATCAGACTTATCGTTTAGGTCCAGAAATCTGTGTGGGAAGAATCTGTTCCCATGTGGATTTAATTCAAGCAGTCCGTTATGGTTCCTCACACTCTTTTCTGTTGGGATTTTTGGTCTTTTTTCCATTTATTTGTCATATTTTGGACCCAAGTTTAAGTGGTTGTTAGCCTGAATCACACTAACTAAAATGCAGTAGCTTCAGACTAGACTGTAGTCTTGGCAGGGCTTTTCTGCTTGTGTACATTTCTCTGATGTCTAGGGCAATGAAAGACAAGTATGGAGAAGGCCCTTGAAATCACAGAAACTTTAACATTACTAACAATTTCTTACGCAATTGAATGCAAGAAGGGAAGAGTCAGTCTTCTGCTGGTATGGCACTGAAATTATTGTCCATTCAGTTTACTTAAAATGTCGGAAGATAGATTTTGTCAAAACTTGTGGTTTCTTTGCTTTTTGACACAAAGGAAGGATAACAATGGAGCAAATATTCTAATTTCACTGACTACGTGTATAGTTTTATGTCGCTTCTTGGACAAGTTTTTGTGGTCCCATTTAAAATACCAGATGGCATGTTAATGTTGCCTTTAGGTATTTAGCTTGAGGTGTGCTTGACCTATGTAGTCATAATCAGGTGCTCTGAAGCATCTCCTGGAAGAACCGAGTTCTTTCCATTACACAAGCAGGAAACCTAGCTGTTAATTTAGCACCCTAAACAAGATGCGATGTGTTGTGAATACCCCTCACATCCTTCTTTTCTTAATACTGCGTAGATTCAATTTGTCTGTCAAAAGAAGCATGTCTATGATCTTTTGCAGATCTTTAGACCTTTTCCAGCCCTTATAAAGCCCTACAGAAGTAACGGTCCTGCATACTCCTACTGTATTCCAGCTGAGGTTTACCCTCATTGGGTATTGGAATTGTTAATAAATTGTACATGCTGCACAGTAATAAAGCAGTCGTAACATGACGTAAATCGATTAACATAATGCTTTTTAAGGAAATATATTCAGCACTTTTCTTTGGCTTGTGCCAAAGCTCCATTTCTGCAGATGTTTTGAAGGACACCTACTGCAGTTAGATTTTCCCTGGGGATATCTTATTTTATATGGTTTCCAGCACAGGTGTTAAACTATAGTGGCAATGAAAGGATAGAAAACAATAAAAATCAGAGGTTAACAAGGTTTTTGGACCTTTTATCGGACAAAAAACCCCCACTTGACTCTCTTATACTTCCCTATCAACTTTTCCAACTCGCCCTCTTTGATGCCTTCCTTGTTTTGCTCTACTTTGACAACCACCAAATCTCTATGCTTGTTCTTCATTTTTCGCGCTATGAGAATCTAAGGACGCTAATGCCGTGAAGCAATTGTGGGTTCAGGGATAGAGTCCTCTATTGTAGCTCAGTCCAGAAAAGATCACAGAATCTCAAAATCAGAGAATTACTGAGGTCAGAAGGGACCTCTGGTGATCATCTAGTCCATTCCCCCTGCTCAAGTAAGGATAGCCAGAGCAGGTTGCCCAGGAGTATATTTTGGTTTTTAATATCTTGAGGAATGGAGACTCCACAATCTCCTTGGGCAACTTGATCCAGTGTTTTACCTCCCTCACAGTAAAAAAAGTCTTCTCTTAAGTTTAAATGGAAATTCCTGTGTTTCACTTTGAGCCTGTTGCCTCTTGTCCTGTCACTGGGCATCACTGGGAAGAGCCTGGCTCCATCTTCTTTACACCCCTCACCAGCTCCCCCTGAAGCCTTCTTTTCTCCAGATTGAACAGTCTCAGCTCTCTCATCCTCTCCAAGTATGACAGTTGCTCCAGTCCCTTAATCACCTTTGCATCCCATTGCTGGAGTCGCTCCAGCATGTCCATGTCTCCCTTGTACTGAGGAGCCCAAAGCTAGACCCAGCACTCCAGATGTGCTTCACCATTGCTGAGTAGAGGAAGGAGCACCTCCTTTGACCTGCTGGCAACGCTTTTCCTAATGCAGCCCAGGAGGCATATATTGGTTCACGGTCAACTTGGTGTCCACCAGGACATCTTTTTGCAGCCTTTCTCTACAAAACTGCTGCTCAGTTGGTTGGTCCCCAGACTGTATTGATGCATACTCATACTACTCATACTGCTCCCAAAAGCAGGCAGTGTTCATTACCTGCTCACTGTCTGCATGCCGAGATGCACTTTCTCGCCTGCTCCCTGAACTTTCAGGCTTGTCAGCACTCATGGTCAACAAACTATGGACCTGATGACTGAGGAGATATTTGTAGA
Source organism: Fulmarus glacialis (assembly GCF_000690835.1). Taxonomy (NCBI): domain Eukaryota; kingdom Metazoa; phylum Chordata; class Aves; order Procellariiformes; family Procellariidae; genus Fulmarus; species Fulmarus glacialis. The sequence goes on along the minus strand of NW_009185797.1, from coordinate 53,801 downwards.
GTACGTTCATAGAATCACAGAATCACAGAATCATGGAATCATAGAATCATAGAATAGTTGGGTTGGAAGGGACATTTAAAGGTCGTCTGGTCCAACCCCCCTGCCATGGGCAGGGGCATCTTCAACTAGATCAGATTGCTTAGAGCCCAGTCCAACCTGACCTTGAATGTTTCCAGGGATGGGGCATCTACCACCTCTCTGGGCAACTTGTTATAGTGTTTCACCACCCTCATTGTAAAAAATTTCTTCCTTATATCTAGTCTAAATCTACCCTCTTTTAGTTTAAAACCGTTACCCCTTGTCCTGTTGCAACAGGCCCTGCTAAAATTCAGGTAGTAAAAGGTTTCAGTGTTTTATGCACACCTGCAACACCGATTGTCACTTTATCCAAATAAAGTCCTTTTTTGAAACTACCAAACCTTCGCACAGACTTTTAGACTGAACTGGTGTGACCTACTGTTTTGAAAGGTGCTTGACAGCTCTGAGTTAAAACAGGAAAATATTCCCTGTCGTTTAAAGGCATTTTCCTCTTCAGTTCTCCTTTTCTGCAATAGGCTGATTTCCCTATGCAATACAAATCAGATTTGCAAAGTGTTAAGCAACTACACAGCCTAACAAATCTGTTAGAGTAGATTTTTGTTTTCCAAAGGGTAACAAAGAAATGAGTTCAACTCAACTATATGTACATGTGTGTGTGCTTCTGACCCAGCATTCATGTTTTGACAAGCATATTTGAATTAATTCAAGGTCATATGTGCTTTAGTGTTGGAAACATACATAGCACTTTGCAGGTTACTCCCCCCTTCCTCCCCCCTTTGTAATACACACACTTTGTAATACCACAGAGGGAAATTACTGGCTTGGTGCTAACAATTCCTTTCACAGAATTGCACTGTCTTGTGTGCCAAGTGGAAAATACATCACGATAATTCCCTCATCACTGCCTACCCACCCACCCGCTCCCTGTAGTCTGAGATGAACTGTCTAGTCACATATTCTAATGCTGCTTCTGGTAAAATGTTTGATTTCTTTTTTTTTTTTCTTTTTTCTCTCAGAGCAAAGCTCTTCTGGAGCCTATATTCTGACACTTCTTTTTCTGGTGCATGCACATCACCTGTGAGAGGTTCTTTGTATATTGTCATTACTGATATCATAAGAAATTCCAGAAGTGAAGAGTATTTAAAGCAGATTCATGTGTGAGGGATTTTGCAGGGGTTTTCTTTTTAGAAGTTCCTTGTTACTTTCTACTTAGCTCAGCATCACAATGATTTAAGAGAAACGTACTCATGTGTAGGGTGTGTGCTGTGGGATAGGAACCAAGCAAAAAATTAACCAACAAATGAAAATCTTTTGTTCTTAATGACAGAATATAATGGAAACCTAATCTCCTACTGCATATTATCATCAGACAAATTAGTTACACATATAATAAGGTTTTGCTGTATAAATTATAAATGAAATAAACAATTCTATCACCATGGTGTGCAATGAATACACCACATGTTATATGTAAATATATTAGTCATTTGCCTTTTGTTTATGTGTCACAGGAATCCATTTCCTTCATGGTGTAGTTCCTATTCCCTATGGGTTCTTACTAAAATCATCTCAGCCCTTCAAGTACAAGCTTTTTAAAGCAGAATTACTTTCTTTTTTTTTTTCCTTTTCGTTTTTCAGCCCAGTTTTAATAATGGCTGCTTTTGTGCCAGTTTCATTTAGTGCTTCAAAATGTAATTTTATCTGAGAGAGAGAAAGAAATAATAAGGAAAGCAGAAAGGGTCTACATGATATATCAGTACAATACAAAAAACATATTGAAACCATTTTTTTATTTTAGTTTTTTTTCTTCAAAAATTAAAATATGTCCCATAAAACAACTATGCATATTTTTTTTCTCTTACCAAACCTTCCTTTCTTTAGTGAGATAATCTGTTTTTAAGGAATGCATCATTCAGTCTTTCTTTTCAAGGGGTGACATTTTTATTTTCCAGGCATTACAGTATATGCAAGAATGATGTAAATTTGGGCTTTTTCACTGGGCAATGCGCAACAGCCTGAAAGCCCTTTGAAACCAACACAAGAGGCAGCTACTCTCAGTGAATGATGGCTTTAACATACGGATTCCAATCAATAATCCAGATTTTTATATTCAATCACATTCAGTTCATAGTCATCAAGGATTATCTTCTGTGTTCCCATAGGCTTTTCCTACCCTCCAAGGGGAGACTGAGTTGAATTGAATACACCTCATTATACTTGGGATGGCTGTGGACCCTAATGGAAGAGGCAACACTTAGCACATAAGCAGACTAAACTTTCATGATCAAGACCAGCTAAAAAGGATATTTGTCACTGCTATCTTCATTTCTCCCACAGTGTCAGCCAACACTTTCTGCAGGGTGAATGATTGTACCTTGACATTGTTTACAAGGCCAATTATATCTTTATTTTGAGAGCTATTCCAAAGGCTATTAGAAGAGATTTTTTTCAACTCGTTGTATTTTTATAGGGAACAGAGGCAAACAAGGATCCTGCTTTTATAGTTTACTTGCAGCTATATCTCTGTGGAGGCCTTTTTTTCTTTTTTCTTTTTTTTTTTTTTTTTTAAACTGGAGCAGACAGTGGTTAGCAATGGAATAGAAAAAAGCAATTCTACTGCCTCATAACCCACAAAGTGGACTATGGAATTAACGTATGAGATGTTATTTCTAATTTATTTATCAGCTCTCTCTCTGTAGTACAAGTACTCTCGAAAGCACTTACGTATCTGAAGTCTCGTAGAGAGATACCAGATAATGGGAAATGGTTTGCTGTGAGAAGTGATCTACTTGAGTGCATAGAAGAGGCCTCTTTCTATCAAATATTTCATGGGTAATGTTTTACTGTTTCTCCTAGATGGCATGCCATAGAGTGTAATAAATTTCAATTTGTTTATATTCTGTGTCTGTATTTGCACTTTGGTGATTATATTTGAATTCATGCAAGATCCTTGTTTTTAAAAAAGAACTTTAGCATAATCTTCTCATTAATCCTGTCCTGTTTGTCTGTTATTAATAGGCCACTGTACAATGTATTCTGCTGCAAAACTCCACCAGGCATGACTAATTCAGATAATTAATTTGCTAGAACATTAACACCATCAAATGAGCCTGCTAAACCGGTAAATTTAAAGTAAATTAAACTTAATTTGCAGGTTATTGCAATTAAGTCTGCCTTGTCTTTCTGAGGGATTTCAACATCCTCAGTATTTAAGAGGCAATCATAATGCATGCAAGTGGGCGGGCTTTTTGGCTAATTAACACGAGTCTAATCTGCTTTTCAATTAGGGTGGATGTTTATAATGTGCTGGTGACAGTGTTGCAATTCAGTACAGCATAACAGGAGTGCATGGCATAATTATAGCTGAAAAGAAAAGCTCATGCAGGGCCTGTTTAGGGGTTAATGAGACATTGGCAGTTTCCAGCTGAGGAGATTGAGCCAGTTTAGTGCAGCTTCAAGAGGAAACCACCCATAGGGGTTTCCTTTGAAGTGTCAAAAGGTCCCCTTGTTCTGGGTGGCTTATGTTTCATTTGTCTGAGTGGCATATCAAAAATTGATGAGCTGCCAGCAGCAGTCCTCATGACATTAATTCACCAATTGTGTTTCTAATAGTTTCATCCTTAAATACATTTGGATGATGATAATGCTAAGAAAAATCAAGGTTCTGAAAACAATGGGAAGGTCTGTGCAGTTCCAAGAGGTGTATACAGACTATACAAATGCATCAGCTGCAAATGTTAATGATGCAGATGACCTACACTGCTCGTTATGAGCAGGAAGAAGACAAAGATGTATTGTACATCCCTTCTCTGAACAGCATTTGAGCTGTGGCGGAGATGTGGCATTTATTGTTACTTAGGTTCTTGAAAAGCATAAAATGGGTCAAATTCATCCCTGAAGTAACTTCACTAGCTTCACAGCAGCTATACCAGAGATGGATTTGGTCTGTTGTACTAAGAGTATATGAAAGAAAGTAAAAAAGCACAACTATAAAGAGCACTAAGCATCTCTAATGCAGATAGAGGGTTTGTTCAGCCCGCTTAAGCTATGTGGGTCCCAATATGTGCATTATGGTCCCATATTGAGGTAACTGGGGTTCTCAAACTTTTGTGCAAAAGTGAATGTTCATGAACAGATTGCTTGCCCACAGCAGTGGTAATGCTAATTTCAGGCAATGTTAATTACATGGACAAGCAAAAGTCATTAATGTATTTAAACACATTTAAAATTCTGAAACAAAGAGAAGGGGCCATTGGTGTAAGATCTGGCTAGCTAGATCAGTCAGAGAATTCCTGATTTACAGGTTTTTCTACGTCATTAGCAACCACAGTATGTGAGCATTGTGTACTAGAGGAGCGGCTTCAGTTGCCGCATGAGATGCAATTTTCAATATATGGTGTGAGCCAAGTACCGTGCTACATTCCTTTTTAAGCCAGGGAGCTGTACAATATAATGGTGTGAGCCAAGTACCGTGCTACATTCCTTTTTAAGCCAAGGAGCTGTACGATATCGGACTTTACTTTCTGATGTGTTGAACAGCAAAAAAACACCCTGGTCTTATCACCTCCAAAAGTATTACTTGAACGTTTTGTAACTTTCTGAAAATTTTGTATGGAGACTGATGCTCACAAGGAAGATTCAGCCCATCTCACCACCCACCCTATTTAATTTTAAGCAGTATGAGGCAGCCAAGGTGGAAGCACAGTTGTCCCATATTCCCACGGGGCTATTGTAAAGGCCATTCAACTCACCAAAAATTATATCATGGTCTGGAAATGGCCCCTCTCTCCTTTGTCTATAATAAAAGTTTAGGCTGATAAGGCATCTAACTTAAGTGCTTGCATGTAGGCAGGCAGAATAAAGGTCATTATCTGCGTGGGGGAGGGCATACGTGCACCATTCTTTATATGAGTTGGGTGATCTCTTTTTGCGGTGTCTTCTGCTTGTGGAAGACCAAGATTTGCTAGTATTTCTTCATACTAAATGGATGCATAAGTGCTAAAATTAGAGTGTATGGAAGGTTGTTTGCTAATGTAAGGGGGAAGCGCTCTTCCTTTTTTTAATCTGAGATAATTCAAATGGTTGAACAACCTGAGGAGTGCATGAATAGTGCCTCCAGTGACAGATGACTGTGTGTTAATTTGGTACTGTACCATAGTACTGTAAACATGGATTATGTGTAGGTCAGTAAGACCAAATCCCTGTTGAGATTTTTTGTTTTGCTTCTCTGCCGGGACTTTTCACTCTGACTTGTGGTGTCATCAGTAAATGGGGTTTACTAAGATAAAAATACTACTACTGGTGGCAGAAGTGGCTTCAAAATGACTAAAACCCTCTTATCTGAGAAGCACTTTACCAACTCAGCACATGAACATATAGTTCAAGAGCACCTGACAGATTTTTGTGTTCAAGCTCCGTGACTGATGGATCAAATGAGAAAGCAGGAAGTACCCGTGTCAGAGAGGCAATCTGTCTTTTTCAGAAAGACTTTCTGTCAGTCTTTCCTGACCACCAAATGCAAGATGACACAGGTACAGTTGAACCTGCTGTCATTCACCAGCAGAGAAAGGAGTGCAAGTCCATCAAGGAGCACTGAAGGAATCCTGTGCAAATAATACATTAAAAAAAAAAGTTTTAAATGGCTTACAGTGCAAATGTTTCCAATTTATGTTGAAGGAAAATAGTTAAATATATATGTGGATTAAATTATGTAGACAGTATTGGCACCAAAATCATAGCATGGTATTCACTTTAAAGTGCCATTTACTAACTTCTGTTCCCAAACTGATTTCACATTACCAGCTGTTAACAACAGAAAGAAAGATAGTTTACCAAATAGCTAAAGTACGTAAAGAAGTATATCTTGCTATATCTATAAGGTCCATCTCTATTCATTTGTCTAGATGTCAAGAAATTTTCAACCATTTGCAAACAAAGGTCATGAGAAATATGAGTGCAAAACTAAAAAGAATGTACAGAAGCTAAACCAGTTGTTGAAGACAGAGGGACAATCCCATTGAGATCAATTAATAAAGACCATATAAAAAGTGGATGGTCTCCTATTCTTCTCTTATCAGAGATACAAAAAAACAGGAATACCCCAATTCTGTAGATTATAAGGTCTGTAATGACTGTGGTCTACAGATCACTCAGCTCTGAAAAAGAAGGAACTACCCTTAGAAACACCACACTATCTGCCACTTCTGCTAAGCTCAGTACACTTCTAAACACAAAATCCCTCCAGAATTTTTCAAGGCCACATTAGTGACTTCACTGGGTGCAGTTTTGATGCAGTGAAGATTAATGCATTAGCTACCAGTTAATTAACTGACACTGGTGAAATTTTCATCCTCCTTTCAACATCATACTAATAGCATTTAAGGCATTATTAGATAACCCAAGTTTTAAATAGTGTATGGAGTATAACATAACATGTTCACAGAAGAAAAGATGCATTAGAAAGATTAAAGTACGCATTCCTCTCCCAGCTCTCTACCTGCCTCTCCTCTGGGATCACAGCAACACAGCGGTGCCAGGTCTTGTGTTGATTTTCAGTCTGTTCTCTGTGGGAGTCTTCCAGCACTCCTGTTTTATAATCTAGGCAAAGGAGTGGAAACTCTGAGAAGCTTCTTTTATGCAGATCCATAATATCAGTCGAAAACATGATGGGAGGGTTTTTTTAGCTGGCTGAGTTTTTCAGAGAGTTTGGCTCTTGGAAACGATCAGTTGTACAAGAATTAACACTTTAAAATTATGGCTGTGAAAGAGAGGATACTCCGCACTGATACTCTTGCTAGACCTGATGTGACTATCACTGCATAAATTAACCAATGCACTTCAAATTAGCTGATTTCAAAAGTTTATTAGTTCTTTCACTTGCTTTTGGGGAAGTTTGGTCAGAGCTTTGACATGAACATACAGTTACTAAGAAGCAATATTACTAAACAACAAACACTGTTGTTTGTAAAGTGTAATAAATGTGCTTGAAACTAGCAGCATACATAAAACTTTAGTGTTGAAGTGTCAGTAGGGGAATATCTTGGGCCTTTAGAGACAATACTGTTGCATATGAATTCCTTTTCCTGGTGCCTTGGGGCAACATAACTGAAGTAGGATTATCTGAAGTTAAAGGTGATAAAAAGCTAAAGGATAGTTTGCAGGTAAGAATGCCCCTCTCTGACTTCCATTTAGCACAGCTGCTTTAGTCTGGATGAGAAAGGGAGTGGCCAGGGTAAAACTAACCCGTGAGACAAATGAGGTTGATAAACTGATGGGCAGTCAGAAGATAGGGAGAATTGGCCACGGCTAGATACTCACAGTTTTTCATAGCAGTTGGGTCCAAAGGCTCAGTGGACACCTTTATAGTGGAGGATTTATAAATATTTTAATAAGTTCACTAGAAGGGAAAAGTAATTCGTTAGAACAGCTCTTTCTGCATGGTACCATGGTGTTCACAAAGCATAACAAAGATCTGATTAAATGCTGGAATACATTGTTGTGAAATCAGGGAGTATTCTAGTAAAGTAACAGCCATATCAGAATATTAGCTGTAGCTGGGCAGGAAAACAAATGATTATGCCTTTAAAAATGCCACATGGACCCTCATAGAGTTTTGTGGTTATGTGCTGATTAGAGGAAACAGCACTGTAAGGCAGATCCATGGTTGCTACTCTCTTTCTCCTTTAACTTGCATTTTATGTGATATACAAAGTGTAATATTACATGATTTAATGGGTTCACAAACGTGGTGAAAGCTCTACCAAAACATTTTTGATGCCCTATGTATTGTTTCATTAACTGATTTTTTTAAATACAAAAATCACTGCTTTTGCGGAGTGAAATTATAGTTATACAAACCTTGAGGACTAGATACATATATACATATACACATAGAGGACTTCATTTGTTTTCTTAACACAGTGAATAACGTTTGAAGTGAAGAAGTGAAAGAGTAACTATAAATATCTTAGTATCTTACGTGCCAAGAGGGGAAAGCATTAGTAAGAAAAGTAAAAGTACATTTCACTCCAGTAAAATCCAGTAGCTGAGCCAGAGTGCTCTGAAAATGCTTTTACTGGAAACATCATCTAGAGTTTGGTATGTGCGGATGGTGTTTATTACATTCTTAAAAATATACAGTTCCACAACTGCTGAGAGGCAAACTGCTGAGGCTAACAGCTACAAATGCAATTTATGAAACACACGGCATTGTAATTTGACCAAAAAAGTTCCATCCAGAATCAAAATTTGAGATCACAGTTACTGTAAAAATTAAAGAACAACTCCATACACCAAGTAGAGGTATATTTACCCAATAAATAAAGGAACTATGGGGAAACCAAAATGCATCATTCGTTTCTTGTTAATTCTTCAGAAATGTTAAAGACCATTTTGCTTTGTTAAGGGAGAAATATTTTGTTTTCCCAGCAAGAGTTTTTACTGTTTCTCACTCTGAAATTAGTTTTAGATTACTCATGTTTGTGTTTTCCTATGATCAGTCTCCAGCCAGTGGGTCATGGTCCCTCTGCCCAAGGAAGTGATGTTTTTTATCCTGCATCTGAAAAAACAATAAAAAACCCCCACCCAAATATCATTCTGATTTTACAGAGACTTTAATCGTTAATGACTATATTCATTTAAGGTTCTTAATTCTTAAATTTGTGTATGTTGTTGATTATTTGTTTTATTATAGAGATCTATTGATGCAGCTGAATTAGTTTGAAGCTTGTGACATAGAAAATCATATATTATACCATATCATATCATGTATATGAAGCATATGTTGTTACTAGTTCATGGTCCAAGCATGATTTGAATTAAATAAGCTCAACCTAGAACTTCAGACGTCCCTTTTTATGCTTTACTTCTTTATAATGTATACTGTCACAAATTCACCTAAAATTCATGGTTTTCTCAAAAGTATAGGTAAAGAAATACCAGAGGCAAAGTAAATATCCAAACTACTTCTACTGACAACTGTCTAGTAGGCATAGAAGAGGAAGCATCAAAACTCAAGAACAGAAGACTCTTCTAGATCTTGGTCCATTATTTAGGTCCATTATTTAGGTCCAAAGAAAAAACACACATATGAGAATTCTTATAAGTAGTTAACTAGGCTAAAAATCATGTAAAGTCTTGAGGTTATGTGACTGAGGATTATGTGCTAGTTCCTATATGTAACATGGCATTCTAAAGACTAACATAGCATCCTAAACACGCTGTTTCTGCTAATAAACAGGTACTAAATAGGCAATAGAGTTTAACACACCAAGACTTAGACCCTCCGAACCATCACTGCACTTTCAAGCTTTCAAAAAGTCTCCTAGAGAACAAGGTTTTCACTTTGAAGCTCTGCTGGTCTGTCTAATCCTTTTTCTCCCACCAGTGCTCAGAGTAACGCCAGTCAAAACTCTCATGCCTCTTCCACATTTTATGCCTGGCAGAACTCACAGGCTGAGCGGTCTTCTGCCTGTGTTTCTTAAGACATCCCATCTAGGAAGTGTTTAAAGAGTGTGCCTGCTAGATTATATTCTACAGGAGATGTAAATGGAAATAGAAGAAGCTAACACTATTTATCCACTAAACCAGTTATTACAGTTATTAGGGTATGGAATCAATGTAAGTCTGCCTTAAAAGTTAAACTTCTTTATGCTTAGCATATCTGTTCCTGTCTCCATCGGCAAACTGAAATCTGACTATTTTATTCTTGTAAAAATATATAAGCTCAATCACCTCTAGTAGTTTAGGAATCAATATATGTATTCATTAGATGTGAAGGAGGGGTAAGCAATGACAATATGAGCTAGGCAGGTAAGAGAGTTCCTGATTGCCTCAGCTGTTATCAAAGAATTGACTAGTGAAAAATGAAGACATCTACCTTGCAGATCCAAAATCAGCTCAGTGCATTTTTTAGAAGAAGTTATTCCTCATGTAGTCCATGTAATTTGAAAGTGATTAACTGTGTCATTTCTGCAACTGAAGAAGTTTGAGCTGGTAACACTGATAATAATAAACACTATCAAACACCTTCTCCTGAGGTTATACAGCATTTCTATAGCATGATAATTTCAGCAGTAAACCCCTGTTCTTACAGTAAGACTAGGTGGCATGTACCAGATTGATTCATCTACCCTGATTTTACGGATACATACAAAGCATTATAAACGTAAAAGCTTGATACAATCGTTAAATTATTTGATTATTCTCACTTAACTTCTTCTTTGTTATTGTTATTTGTATTCCAGTCCTGCTTCAAGTTCACAGTCAGAATAAAAAACAGTTGTGCCAGTTAGCGTACAGGATTGTAATATGCAAAGCCTCTTCCTCCTTCCAGCCCACTGCATTTGAAAGATACGGTTATAGCCCCGTTTAAGTTGGTTAAAATACTGCCAGTAATGTCAACAGGTGCCAAATTTCCTTCTAACATCGAGAATTTATAAAGCACCTAGACCTAGACATGCATATAGGGAGGACTAAGGTATCTAAGTGCAAAACTGTGATTGCAATCCCCTTCCTCCATACGTAGCTGCTACTCAGACCAGAAGTACCCTATATGCACTGAGCTCTGCAGGTGCTCAATTTGTTATGTTAAAACCTACCTCCCAACTATAAAGGTCTAGAACAGGGACATCACTCCTGGGAAAGACGTGATAAATCCAGGAGAAGTGCTTCCTCCTTCTAATAGAGAGTGGTGCCAAGCTTTTAAAGAAATGCTCAAAACTTTCTCTCTCTGTGATTGTTATTTATTATTCTGTCTGGGAGCCAGAGAAATGGAGATGGTGAGAGTGAAAAGCAGCAAGAGCTGTAAGCACCACCACAACACATCTCCACCTGGTATGGGTCCTCTTCCATATGTGTGTGGGAGCCTCACAGCTCCCAATAGCTGTAAGGTACATAGAAAAGGGAGATCGTCGGTTCATTCCCATTTATTCCAATGAGTATCTGTGTTGGTTTTGATACCTCATAAGAACTGATTTTGTCACTCTAAGAGGAAGACTGTAGATGACCTAATGCATCTTCTTATATTGTAATTACTTTTACTCAAAGTACGTAAAACAGGAAAAAACCACCATGACATCAGAACATATGTTCGATACAAAAGCACCACCATCACTTTTCATATAACTTAAACTATCTCAGAGTTTTCACTTTATTGTACAAAGTTATCAATATATCAGGGGAATTTCCAGATAATCTGACTGACGTTCTGATATTCAATTTCATATATACCTTACATAGAAAACACTTTTTTACCTCTTTTTAATTTTTAAAATATTTATTAAGAGATATTTCTCTTTTTCAAGAAAAGGAAATAAAATATTACTCTTCAGGAAGGAGAGAACTTGGAGGCAAAGAGCAACTGCAGGGTAGGTGTTTGTGTGCAAATTGCTTTCATGGAGCTTTTTTCTTGCAGTAAATTGATGAGGACTGATATTCTTGTTGAATAAGAATGTGCACAGATTCAAGCCCTCAGTTACATGATTAATCTAATTGTAGGCTGAAAAGGGGCATTTTGTAATGCTCCCATTGGAGTTCTGTACAAAACAATTTGCTTAAAAAGCAATTGATGTCTTCTGGAAAACTTTGAAAAATGTTCTAGTTAAAAACACTTTGTCTGTGTGTCATGTAGCTTCTGTTTTTCCTTCTATCATTTTTATCATTAGGGACATGACAATATTATGGTTGCATGAGAATATACTTGCTTCTTAAGAATTTATCTGTCTTTCACCCTAAATTATTTCATGGCATCATAGTAATTCCCATAGTAACCAGCTATGATGTAACAAATAGAAGATTTGACTTTTAGAGGAAAGTAAGACTGATGGCACATATTAATGCATAAAATTAAAAATTTTCTTTCCATTAGCATACATGGAAGGTGGTGTAAAGAGAGAGTCATTTGAGTGACAGACATAAGTTCAGTGCCCTGCTTTGTTTCTTCTAAGTCAAGAAACGATGCATTTCTTATTTGTACAATGGGTATAATAATGTATTTTTTCATCCAAAAAATGTTGGGGGTAAGAGTGATGTTAAATATAAGGCAAATTTCATTACTACATTTGATAATGCTGACTATGTAAGGTATAAGCTGAACTATCTTTGAAAATTAAAAACAGCCTTGTGCAAATCATCAACTTGTCTCTCGACATAGTTTATTTAGAAATATACGAGAATGTATATATAACTATTCTGCAGCCTGGTTAACCTCAGCTTCTGAGTGTTCTTTCACTCAGAAACATTGAGTGTTTCTACTCAGTGTTCTGAGCAGAAAATACCTGCACAGTTTATGTAGATTTATGGAATATTAAAAAGGCCATTTATTGAAACCTGAAGTGCTAAAATTAACAACAAGATCATCCTTTACTCCCTGTAGTTGACATCTTCCTCCAGTGGTGATGAGGCAAGATGCAGGTACCATTCCTTCACCACAGACTACAAATGAACTTTAGGGTGACTAAATGCCTTTGACACCTCAGGTACCTACATTTCAACAGAATGAATATGTGCCTGAGTATTTTTGCATAAGGATGCTCGTGTGCTGCATGGGCATATAACGAAATTCGACTATAACAATAGGCTTTACTTTTGGTCCTACATTCTGTGAATTATTTCATGCTTTATTTTAACTAGTTGTTATCCTGATCTTTTATAATATATGTTCTTACCCAGATACAGCTAGACTCAGGTACCCTTAAGGTGAATTGCAAGGCCTTCTTTAGTTGCAGTGAGAACTGGAATACACATATATGAATATACATAATGTACATAGGTACAGAAAAGTATATAGATAAAAGAAAAATCTAGAGATGTTTGTACTCTCCTGTGTGCTAACATAATATGAAGTGTGTGCACAGGCTATAATATCTAAAAATATCTCCCGGAATTTTTAATGATTATTGGCTTAGGAACTAATTTATTCTGTTGATACTAATTGCTTCTTTGAAATCACATATGAATATATCCCAGACCATGCTTTTAAACAAAAAACCTATCCTGCAAAATACAGTCTAAATATCTTAATAAAATGCATCTTAAGAAAATGCACAACATTATAGATTTTAATTTTGAGCACGTTTTCTCCATATAAGGGCTTTTTAATAATATATAGGAGTCAGTTATCCTTCCCCATCCCCAAAAGCCAGGAGGCGGATAGACCAAAAAATAATAGGTCTCTTTTGCATGATCAACTGTCAGTTTTCTTTCACATCTTTCACATTTGTTGCCACCACTTGACTTGCTGAGTCTTTCACATTTAAAGGAGAAGAGTGAAATATGTAAACTCATAGACTCAAAAAAAGTTTAGGCTGGAAGGGAAGACTAGTATCTAGTCCAGTCTCTTACTCAAAGAAGAACTATTGATCAGGTGCTCAGGTTGTAGTGAACTATTATTCATTTGTCCTAGGCTATTTAGCAATTTGGTTTTGGTTTTAAATACCAAAAAAATGAAAATGAAACATTGGCCCACCAAAATCTTCCAAGACCACTGAGATCCATGGGTCATGATTTCATTCAAACCCTTCTGGATTTAAGGATTTATTCAAATAACACCTTTCTCTAAATATATATTTTTAAATGACACCTTTCTGTGTAAGTTTTTTTTCTTTTGAATTCATCAGCCAAAAGACAAAATTTTTTTGTGAACTTGGCATTGTACAAATTAAAAACATTGAAGACTCCTATTTCAAGTTCAGAAACCCCAACCTGTTTAGCCACATTGCAAGCAAACGGGAAAATTCACTCTAACATTGGAAAGTTATTGATTAGAATATGACAGAAAAAAGGAATGAAAATAATCAAAAAAATAATTTCAGTAAGAGTGGAACCAGAACAAACTTAAATTTTTTTTATCAAAGTCCCTTTTCAAAAAGATGGCTACAGAAGTCTCTCATTTGATCAATCAAGCTGTTTTATTCACATCAGTCTTTGTCAGCAGGGAGGAGAAGGTTAGTTCTGCTGTTCAGTTTTGAGCTGGTACTTATAGTAATTTTGTTTGCTTCTGACAAGAAGGCTGTATAAAGGAAGAAAAAAATCAGATGCATTGCATCAGGAAGTAGAGCTTTCAGCTTATATTTTAAGGCCACAAGGCAGCTGGTTAATTACAGATGTATAGGGCTGGAGGCTGGCCATAAC
>NW_009185797.1:0-39621 GCF_000690835.1 Fulmarus glacialis | reverse complement strand
CTTGGCTGGCATGTTGACTGAACTTCTTTCATCATGTTGTCCACTTTTCAGACTGGATGTCCAACACACTATATTTATTCCATCCACTTCTAGCCCTGTTATTAGAAACAATCCTTAGGTTGCATTGGCAGAATTTTTCATATGCATTAACCCTTTTGAAAATTCTCTTTTCTAATAAATATTCATTGCTATAGACGAGGAGTAGCCAAATGCTTGATACTCAAAGTTTCAAGTTCCTTTAACTTCAGATGTTCCTGCGATCAAGGCTCTCACCTTTCTGTCTTCCCCTTCCACTTCCTACTCTCCTCAAACCATGATGCCAGTAGCACGTTCCTGACCTCTTCCCTTCTGCTTCCTTAACACTATAATCCCTTCTTCACAAGCTTATGCCTTTCCCAGATCCCTCAAAAGCTAGTTGCACCTACTTCCAAGACAACCCCTGCGTGCCCCCATCTGTGGCTCACTGGGTCCTGTGAACACCGTAACTTCTAGCTCTCTGAGCTCCTGCCTGTTTGCAGACCTGTGAGGTCTCCCTGCCACGTCTGCACTGCTGAATAAGAGCAGGCTAGGCACTGATCCTTGGACCTGGGCCAAAGTGGCATCAGATTGGCTTATGGTCTTGATCCTTAGGAGTATGGAGAGAGAGAGGGTGTAAACTAAAACTTAGAAGTGGCAGAGGTCCTGTCCTTGAGCTTGCTTCCGGGCCCTTTTCTGTTTAACAGCACAGACACAACCCCCGTATCCCAGTGTCTACATCTGACATCCAGCTCCAGCATGACACAGGCTCTGAGCCCCCGCCATCCAGACAGGGAAGTGTGTTGGAGACCACAGTGGGCCCCTCCCGCAGAAACCGAGGCGTGGAGGGGCAGGAGAAGGGGAAAAGAGAGTGCATGCCTTGATACTACCCTGACATATGGTCTGGGCACAGCAGGAGTGAACACCAGCTGGGAACTGGAGAGCACTCACAGCATGGTGGTGTTGGATCCGCACGCCAGTCTGAATCAGTGATATATCTCAGTCTACGTACCCGTAAACGCATGCACGCATTGGGGTGGGGGGGGTTGGGGGGGTGCATACATATATATACACATACATATATATACAAACAGCTTATCTCATTTGGCCACAAGCAACTAGAGAGATAAATAGCTAAATGTCAACAGAATGCACTCAAGTCCTCTCTATCTGAAAGTGATTGTGTTTGCACAAAATGTGAATTTGCAGGTAATATTTGTGTAGTGTATATTCCCAAAGATGACCTAGATGTACTCAGGTCCCCCAGACAGCTTGCCCTTTGTGCATGCTAATTGGTTTAGATCCTTTAAGAAAACATATTATTGTTTGAAACTTGTATCTATCTCTTTATCTAATTTACTCTAATTGCAACACTCTACTAAGTTATTGATGCAGGCAAAGTTTCTAGAAAATAAGTTTTCAGTATGGTCTTTACATTTGCAGCTTTTTCATTCTTTTATTCTTTCTTTTTTTGCAAGGGGATGGATAAATAAAATTAATATAAATATAAACATTGCCTTTGGAAACTCAGGATAAACTGAGGGAAAAAAAGACAGAAACAGGCTGGATGGAAATTAACTTCCTGCTATAGAGAAAACTCACAGAATAAGAGAAATCTTAAATCTAATTAAGAAACAGACAAATGTTTTATCACTGAAACCTTACAACAAAAATACATTTTAACAGGGACCAGCAAATTGCTACATCTGTACATAAAAGAACCAGCACAATTTAAAACCAAAACCCAGTAAATTACAGATACTGAATGTCTTACATAACTCTATTATGAAGAAGGCTTCATTTCTGCTAAAAACGCTTGAGTAGTAATATCTGTTAGCACTAATCGCTGTTAGCAGATTCTCTTTTAATGGTTTAAATAAATATTACGTAAATTACAGAGGCATTTTTCTGCTTTTGATAATCAGAATTTGAAATTAACATGGGCTGTAAAAAGTGTTTTTATATATGAATGTTTGCAAGGTAAAATATGTGGATTCAGAAAGATGCAGAATTTGCAGCACTCATCTGATAGCTGTGGGCTTAATTCTGCAATGAATTAAAACCTGTGCCCATCTTAATGTCCATGGCCAGCCCCACTGTCCCCAGCTGGTATGGCCACATGTTTAAACTCATCAATTTATGGGTGAACCAGAGCCCAGGAGGCACATCAAATATGAGCCCTATTCTCTGATGGGATAAACTGGG
Source organism: Fulmarus glacialis (assembly GCF_000690835.1). Classification (NCBI taxonomy): domain Eukaryota; kingdom Metazoa; phylum Chordata; class Aves; order Procellariiformes; family Procellariidae; genus Fulmarus; species Fulmarus glacialis. The sequence goes on along the minus strand of NW_009185797.1, from coordinate 37,401 downwards.
CAGCAAAAGTCTTCCAAGTGTTTTTGTGAATCTCTACAGCATGTGTCTTCTTTCTGAACACTTATGTGTAAAGCAATAAACATCAAAATGCAAGCTAGAAGGAAAGCATGGGGAAAGTGTGGCATGTACCTCTATATTAGCCAGAACTCATTTACTGCAGCACAATGCACAGATTTTTTTTCTAGGCCAAATAAATATGTCCTCAGGCAAATAATCTGTCCACTTAATAATTCAGTTACTGTACATATGGAGTCCCATTTTCTGTGACCAAATGGAACAGGTTTGTGTTAAAATTAATACTCTTTTTCTATCTCTTCAAATTAGCAGACTGACTCTGCAGTCTTTATTCTGGCAACATTTCCACTGGCAAAACTAAGAATTGGGCCTAAGAAGTACCAACCATATACTGTTTAAGAGATTTTTACCTGGGGGGGATAAAGGGGCTGGTATTTTAAGGTAAATATGTGTCTCAGATTGGCAAAACCTCATTCAGAGAAGGACTTGAGGCCAAATTTGCAGTCCAAAAGTCCCAGCTGCCACCTGACCTTCCAGATTCCTTACTTTTTTACTGATCATTTTCCCTGTCTTCCCACAGTCTCTTTATCTTCTGACTGCTACCATGTTATTCAGAATGAAAAATCACAGTTCCTGTCAATTGTGACTCAAATCAGGAACCAGGTAACTAAATCCAGTGCACATGTTCAGAATATGTCCACAGTAGATCTAAACAATCATAGAATCACAGAACAGCCCAGGCTGGAAGGGACCTCCGAAGATCATCAGGTCCAACCTTTCATGGGAAAGGGAGCCCAGATGAGATTATCTAGCACCCTGTCCCATCGCATCTTGAAAACCTCCAGTGATGGGGACTCTACCACGTCCCTGGGGAGGTTGTTCCAGTGATTGATTGTTCTCACTGTAAAACATTTTCTTATGTCAAAATGAAACCTCTGCCGGTGCAATTTGTACCCATTGCCCCTTGTCTTCTTCGTGTGGTTCCTTGTGAAGAGGGAGCCTCCGCCCTCTTCATAGCCACCCTTTAGGTACTGGAATACTGTGATTAAGTTCCCCCCAGAGCCTTCTCTTTTCCAGGGAGAAAAGACCGATCCTTCTCTCTCTCTCTTTTTTAATTTTCTTAATAACTGACAGATTATCATGCTTGTGCAGGAAGCTAATTCAGAGATTGGCATTTCCCAGAGCTGCCACAAAGGATTCGAACTTACAACATTCCTTTCTCTGATATGTCCTGTATTCCCCCTCCCCGTTATCCTGGAAATCCATTTCTGTCTTGGCATTTACCGTCTGACTCAGGGCTGCAATCATTTCTTTGACATTTCCAGGAAAGAGTTTGGAAAAGAAGGAGGAAACGATGGCCTGCCTAACCAGAGAGACTGGAGGTTTGAGCAGCCCTGATGCTGCAGTCCAGAGGAGAAGGCAGGTTTTGGTCATCTCCTGTACGCACTGTTAGCCTGACGTGGTTTTCTGGGCATTAGGAGCTATGAATGGAAACACCATCAAAGTGAGCGGTATCTGGAGGTCAGGACTTCAATTTCTGAGTAACTGCCGTAGTAACGGGGTTGTCATGGGGAGGGCATGGCTGCTACCTCTCACTTGTCTTTTGGCTGAGCTTTCAATTAAAGCGTTCTTGAAGTGTGCTTGGAGCTGAATTAAATGTGATTGGTACATGTTCTGAGTCCTCAGAGACCACCTGAAGGGTTCACGTCCCGAGGAAACGGCAGGGCTCCTACTCAGCAAAACAGGGAAAAGGATCAGGACATGCATTTCAACCAATGTGATGGTATCTCTGGAAGCTAGGCAGGCAAAGATTACGCTCCTACATAAACTGGGTTCCCATGAGGTATCAATTTACCTGTGTAGAAAAGTTAGGCATTGCCTTTCTGGTACTTTTTGCACTGAGGCACTTAAGATCCACTTATGGAACACAGGCAGTATTTTTGATCCGGTTTTAAATCCTGACAATCCCTGGATAGTTTTGCCTGAGCTCTGACAAGCCAGCACATGGAGGAATGCCCGGGAAGTGGGTTAAACCAGCAGGAAACAAAGCTCTGCAGCAGCACCAGCTCTGGCAATCTCAAACAAATGAAAGCAGCTGTTGAAACCTTGCCAGCATTTGAACCAGTCATTGCTTGCTCATATTTAGTTTTCATGCAATTATACTACTATTGTGACTGCATCTTGGCATGAGAGAAATTAATGCAGGTGCTATTAAGCATTTCACATTTTTCTAAGTCACCAGAATTATGGAAACATCCATAACTTAAAAATAAATCACAAAACCTAAGGGTCAAACCTTTGATCTTATTCCTACAGACATGTCTATTAGAAGTGCACACCCTCACCCAGTGTATTGTGGATCTGCTGCAGATCTGTAAAAGGCATCACTATGTGGGAAAACTTACTATTTTGATGTCCGAGATGTGTGGGACTGGTCACAGCATGAGTTCAGATTATCTCAAATCTCCTGATATAGCCTGGCTCTGTGGGTCTTTTAGACTTTCTTCTATTCTGGTTGTATGATCCTTTCTTGCCCCCACTGCAATCTTCTGTGGGCAAGGGCTTCTACTAAAAGACTGTTCCCTCGTTCAAGATTGGGACAATTCTGTATTTCCTGCCCTTTTGTCCATGTATATTTTATGAAAATTCACAAAATATTCAATAGCTCTTAAAATCATCCTTTATTATGTCTGCTGGGCTGGGAAAGTGATTGAACATTGGGGTACATTATAAACATGTACAGAAAAGAGTTTGAGACCCCTTTAGAGGACACTTTGCTTTTTATTCTGCCTGCAAGGTACACCTATGCATCTTTGGTTAGAAGTGTTAAAAAGAAAAAGCAGATGAAAGCAACACACTTTTTTGTCAAGCTGTGACAGAAATCAAATGCAAATAGAGCTCAGTTCAAGACTGTTTGTTAAGTGTCACGTCAGTGAGTATTAAATGCAGCACATGTCGTTTTACAATGAGCGTACTGTATATGAATTTTATTGATTTTTTTTTCAAAGAGGATACATCGAATAATGTACTTTTCCTTACCAGTGCCAGCTTACAAGTGTGTCTTCATACTTGCGTATGCACATTCATTACACTCCTAAATGCTGCTGCCTTACTTATCACATCTTGTTTTGTGGAGGCTGGGTTTCAAGCTGTAGAAAGACCTACACAAATAACTCTCTCCCTCTGAGGAAAGTGGGACAGAGTCATTTAAACTTTCCAGCATGAAGCTGTCAATGAGCAGCTTCTCAAAATGATTCACAATTAGTGCATCAGGCTTACACTAGGAACAGGTTGTCAACTGATTTCCTTTCCACAAAGGAGTGAGTTTGGGGTTTCATTTTTGCTATTAAGAATGTTACAGATGTATAAAAAAAATCATCAGAGTTGATTAACTCTGATGCACATATATATGAAGTCTTTGTGCTATACTGTGTGAAAAACAAATCTGATTTCTCCATATTCATTCAAACTATGTATTTTTCCAATTAATACTTAGAAAAACTGGCCCTGGCATAAAAATACATATGAAAAGCAACAGCAGCAGTGTCATACTCATCTCCATGCAGTAGGACAGAGCCATTAGTGATTCAGCAATGGGGTCACTGCTCCATGGGAGATGCTATGTATGTTCACTGCGTCCACCTACATGCAGTTGCATCAGTATTTTGCGCTGTGTTTGGTTTCGTGTGTGCACTGTCTTTCCATTGCTTGGTGTGGGATCTCTGATTCTGCAACCACCTCCCTACAACGCTCAGATCAGCAGAGTGCTTAGAAAAACATATTAAAATCTGTGGTAGCTAGACAATTTGACAATCTTGTACATTCCGGACTGTAATGTTTAGTCTTAGATGTTTAAATGCCAGGCTAAAGCATGTTAAAATTGGCCATATACCTAAGACATTTAATGCATTTATTGGTGATTTTAAGTGTGTTATCAATTTCTGACCTGCAGGCTTAGTGACAGACACTCAGGGTCCTTTAGAGGCTGCAAAACCCATAGTGCATTTGTAGTCCAGGCTCTTGTCTCCTGATATGTCTCACCTCCAGGGACTCAGCAATGTTACACGAGCCAAAGCAGAGGCCAGAAATTTGGATAATGCCCTGAAATGCTGGCTAACAAAAGGTTCATGCTGAGAAAACTCTTCCTCACATATTGAGTACTCTGAAGGTCTGGATTTCTGCTGGAAATTTGCCACTTCTCCCCTCATCCCACACACAGATATTACGGCTTCTTCTTAATCCATTTAATCACTGTTTATGATCTTAAAGAAAGGAGGTGAAAATAATGTTTTATACATATTATTTTCTACATCCATGTAATCTTAAAGTCCTCAAGCTTTGCATACCTTTTGCTTAAGAAAAAGTGGTTTACTTAAGCATTATCTAAGTGATACCTAAAAGAACAAGTTTCTGTGGTATCCTCTTAATGAAACCAAAATGTTAGGTTAACCAGGCTGTGGTCTGAAAAGGGTGCACAAGTTAGGGATTCAGCTCCTGGAGTCATGTGATGATGCCAAGTCTGTCTATTTATCCATTCACTATCCATCTATCCCATCTATATTTTAGAGAAAATTGATAGTCCATTAGACAGCAGTTCCTTCCGCCTTGTAAATATTTCCTCCCTTCCAAGAAAGAAGGTGAACAGCAGTTTCTTCTGTAATGTAATAGAAAACATAAGGGATGGTAGCCATTTAAAGGTCACAATTTTTGTAAGCTAGGAAGGGAGTAGTAGGCTGCATAACCCATAACTTTTGGAAGGAAAAGATTTTAAAAAAAAAAAAAAGCATTAACCCTAATGAAATGTCAGAGCTGTTTCCATTTAACTGAGTTGCTAGTAAACTTATTTCAATTAAACTTACTGTGCTGTTTCTTACTGATGATTTTACTGGGGTTTTAACTGTAATTTTCAAATAGTTGTTTGGTTTCATCTTAAAGTTAAATTAATAATTGTTTTTGGAAACTATATTTTAAGTCAGTCAGATATAATTATAATGTCAGACAACATGATTTGTTAAAAATGCCTATGCCATTTACATACAGCTTTCATTCATGTCTCATGTTTTGAGGAAACAAATTTAAAAAACCATGCCCAGAATGCTGACAAAAAGTTTTTGTGTGTGAAAAACAATAACAAGTTCTATTTACTCAAATAAGGAGCAGTGTTTCATATAAATGCATTTTTTCTTCTTCCTCCTTCTCTCTACAAACACTCCCCTCAGAGGAATTTTTTTGATCCCTTCTGCATCTTCGCTGTCCTTTGCAGTCATGTCTCTTCACTGTTTCTCTTTACATTTCCTCCAAAATATTGTTTTTTCCAATTTGCCTCCTTTAGGGAGTGCTATTACATTTCTGTTCTTTTGCTTCTTTTTCACCTCTTTTATGATTTTCTTCCAGAGCCTTCCTTACCCATCCCAAAGCTTAATTCTTGCAATCTGACACGTTTCTCAAATCTTTCTTGCATTGTTTGCCTTACCTTTCTTGTAGTTCTTCCCCATAGACCACGCTCATTCTTATATGTTCTCGGTAATGTCGCCTGACTGCAGAGAAAAGGAGCACTTGGGAGGCTATGTTAAGAAAATGTGGGTACTGTACCATAACTAGATTTTTTTTTTTAAATTGCGGTCAAAAGCAGCATTTAGGGCAATGGCAGAGAGTAGAAGGCCCATGCCACAGCTCAGCAGAACCTGTAACATATTTAAGAAGATTGAACTGAACCATTGAAGAGGGCTATTTCACATGTTTGTGAGTAAGGGCAAGGGGTCTGCATATGTGTTCCTCTCTTTGTGTCCAGATATTTTAGTGACTTCACACAGATATTTGCTCAAAAACATCCTAGAGCCTAAGACTAAAAGTTAACATTTTATTTTATCCACAAACTGCCAGCAGGCATTGTGACTTATATTGATTTTCTAAGCTAATATAATTCAGGAAATAATCTTTTAATCTGTAAGGAAAATACATTTTTGTCAGTGTTTTTGTCTTCAGTTGTTGATAAGAACTATGTTAATCCAGGGAATCATTAATCCTAACTTTTACTAGTATGTGTCCTAAAGACATTTGACTCCACAGATAATTTACAGGAAATAATATGATTACTGTAAAAATCCCATTTAAAAGAGAAAATTACTCTAATAACAAATTGTAGTCTTCCTTAGAGAGTGATTGGACAATATTTCCTTTGTGCATATAGGGCTGCATCAACAGTCTAAATGTACAGCAACAAAAATTAACAATGAATCTTGGCTAACAAGCGTTCTAACACTTGAGGGAATGAGCTTCTCAGCATGCCACAGCTGACATTTCAAGTCCAGAATATGTCACAAAAAAGTATATTCCATTTCCCACACTTAATTATCATATGACTTTTGAGATTGTCCAACGATGTCCAAGACTTCCACATGAAGCTGGCAGATATGACACCAGACCTACTGGAGACCCTTGATCTTCCACAATACCACATCAATCCCAGGCTGTTGAAGATAGACCAACAGTGAGATTTGGGTCAAGATTCAGGCATCTAAATTTAGATCTGCATGTAGCTCTCAGCATGCAAGCCACGTTTCACTCCATTGTAGTCAGTAATGATCTCAAATTAGGTGCAGTTGTCCCGACGCAGGCAACTACTGTCATTTTAAATGCCATAGGGCATCCCAGTTGATTTCCAGCTGCTACTCAAGAAGGGTAAGGATCTTTGTAGGTCCTATCTGACAGCTGTCAGACCAACAGGGCATCTAGAACTCCTTAACCTGTCTCCAGTGGCACTAGATGGAGTCAGTGTAGTCTGGAGAGTTGTTTAGTTCAGACACCTACCTCTAGTCACTCTAGACTACTGTACTTAACATTAATCTGAGCACATGAACACAAAGCAAAAATAGCTTGTGCTCTAAAGAAAGGATATCTAGGCAAACGTAGCAAGCAAGAGTGGGAGACAGGAATAGTTGCTCTGTCCTCAGCAGTGGAGGAGTAGAGGGAAATTAGCAGACAGCCAAGTGATGTGACTTGTCAAATTTCACAGAAGCAGTGCTTGGCAGAGGGAATTTACTGCAGAGATTTTTCTGCCAGACCTCATCTAGCTCTTCTGCTGTGGCTGAAGACATTAGACAAAATTGATAGGAATTTGATGTGAAGCAGCCAGAAGGGCCACACGCTTTTTTGTTTCCAAGCACTACTTCTGTTGAACTCCATAGGAGTTTTGCTATTGCTCTCCATGGCTTTGAGCAGGTTCTGGGAGATTCCCTAAGAATTTCCATAGGTATTTAGAAAAATTTCTTTGCTCAAATGGTCTGATTTCTTTGCAAATAATGGTCTGATCTCCTTCCTGCAGTCAGAAACTTTTGAGTAGAGGCAGAGGAGCACCTACCAAGGTGCATGACCTGTGCAACCCCCTAGGTGTTCTACTCGATTTGTGGACTTCTGATGGCTGCAGCCCTTACGTGCAATGTAACATACAATATGCTGCTCAGACCAAGTCTCCTTTCTAATTACTTCAGCTTAGAGATACTCTTGGTCAGACATGGGGAGGTTGGCCCTGTCTTCCCTGAATGTTGCAAACTGATGGTTGCTCTCACTGTGGAAGGACAGAAAGATGCTGTGTGGTAAATCTTGAGTGTGCTTCTACAAATGCCAGAGGACCACAAATACGTAAAGCTGAGGATATGTTTTCTGGCTACATGCAATCTGAGGTGTCTCTTCTATTTCTGCCTAGAAAGACTCCCTGTCATAAATATCTTTCAAAAGGACTTTGTCAAACAGTACAGTGTGGCTTTTCACTGTGAGCTTGACTAAAAAGTTACAACTACCTTTATAGTCGTTAGAGAAAGCAAGGAGTGTGTTCAGACTATAAGATAGGGTGGGGCTTCTAGGAATTAGAGGAACAATTCAAGCATCATGATCTTTCTGTTGCTAAAATTGAAATCAACCCTGTATCAGTGCACAATGGTAAGGGAGTGATCATCATTAAATTCGCATTGGCCATCTGAATAGGCACTAAATAAAGATGATTCCAATAAGCTCTGAGCTCAGGTGAAGTGGTACCTTAGAGCTAAATGGTGTCACCACATCTCTGACCCATCCTATTCTGGATAATGTAGCATGCTGAGTGAGCATCCTTTCATGCTTTAAACATCTAAATGTTATAGATTTAACAATGCAGATTTCCAGCAACAGTAATCATCCTAGCTCCTTGAGAGGTTCTGAACTTTCTAAAAATGTGGTCAGTGAAGACATGGGACATCATAACACCTCAGAGCAGAAACTTAGAGAAAGCAGTGGAACCGCTTTGCATTCTTATTGAAGTTGTGCATGTGCAGCAATCTTCTATTGAATACAGCTTTCATGCAAGTAAAGCCTAAATAGCCCTAAAGGGCTATTTATTACAAAACCATAGCTCATGGTCACCATAGTGCATATGCTATATACTTACATAGAATTGTATTCATGCAACATACTTTGCTTGCATGGGGGGGAAAAATATATATGTATAATACAACAAAGGTATTGCAACAATTAAGGGGAGAAAGAACTTTAACGGAAAAATGACATTTAAAAAAGATGTGCCTGGGAAAGGAAAATAGTAATTTGCTCTCTTTCGTGTATTAGTGGCAGAAGCCTTAAACAGAGCAGATGTTCAATGTGCAGCTGTGAATGCGATAAGCAATTTTAAGAAGCTAATATTGGGTCACTTCCTGTTATTGTACTTGTAACCAGTCAAAACCTTGCTCATCAAATAACCTGATCAACCGTCTACAAAAAAAGGGCTACCAGTTGTGAACGAAGTTTGGAGAATTCAGGCCTACTGCTTTTGTTTCACATTTTTAAACATTTTCTCATTATACATGTATTTTATGATTTCAAAGACAAATATTAACCTGTGTATTTGGAGTGAGAAATGGTCTTCAAAATACACAGCGGCTCTTGCTCTTAGGGATGAGGAAATACTTAAAGCTGCAGCTGAAGATCATCTAGGGCTTGAACTATAGAAATAGGGTTTATAGTGTATATATACACTCAAGGCAACTCGCAGTCTATGGAGTAAAAAATATTTTGGCTTCTTAAAATAACTACATCGTACTTAAATAGGTTTGATAGTTAAAGATCTGTCTCGTACAGTACTGTAGAAACTAGCAGTTCCTTTTTGTTAGGTGCTGAAACTAGAATACGTTTTTTATTGGATCAGGCTGTAAGAAAGGATTGTGCCAGCTGTATGAGACCAAAGGGCACCAGCCTGTATTTGGAGCACCTTCTGGGTGCAAAACCTTTATGTCAACAGTAAGGCTGGCAAGATTTATCTTTCAAGTGAATGATTCATTGGCGCTTGTCATCAATGGCAACCAGCAGAAACAATGTGACTCCAAAATGCCATTTTGTATAGTGAAACAACTTTCCCGGGTGTTTTTTGCAGAACTGAACAGAACTTCACTTTGACAAAGGACATAGTTTTCAGTGTTGATACAAAATGTCCTTCCTTTCATTTTATAGTCTTAAAAATAAATTTTAAAATTAAAATGGACCACATTTAGGCCTGCATTTTCTAGAGATTCCCAAAACCTCTCATTGAGAACAATATAAATAAGGAATTCTAATACTGAATACATACCATTTTTCCACTGACCAATCTGCCTAGAAACGAATTGTTGTTGTTGTTGTTGTAATTTTAAGACTAATATAGAAATAATATAGTTCCAAGATAGGAAACACTAACCCTTAGGCTGGACCAGACTCCTCCATCCTGATTAATTTTTACTAGTTGCTCTGTAAATTGTCTTACTTAGATGACTGTTGTCACGCAGTGTGAATAAGCCATCAAAAAGCTCGTTAAAAGGATGAACCTCGGTTTAAGATGCATAGTTCATTTTCATTCATAGTTTTGTTTAAATATTAGCAAGTTATTTTAAAATGTTGGCATTCTACCCATCAATTAATTTCCAAAAACCACAGTCTCATTCACGTACCCGCAATAGTTCATATGTTAGCAAAATAACCTGTGAAATTACCTAACACCCAGTTTTTAAACTCCTTACCCAAGAAATGAGATTCTGAAGAAGGGCCACTCTTCTAAGCATTTCTGTCACCCAGAGATGATGCAGTAACCTACAAGGAAAAATATTTTCTGAGAAATCAAATAACATTAAGACTAAAACTAATAAAGCCATTAAAATTAGGGCCAATTAAGATTTATGTGAGTGGCATAGGGATTCTAGCCTGGCATTATGGAGCAAAACAGCCTATTAGGATGGTTTTTTTCCAATATGATCTGTTTGAAACTCTATACTGTCAAAATCAGCCAGGGTAATGGCAGTATGATGTACTGTGCTGTTTCAAATGTATTTTGGCTCTTGCCTGAAAAAACTGACCAGACAAATAAAGTCCTGGGAATTGACCAGGGCATGGCAATTTCTATTTTGCCATCCTTAAATACATTTAAAATTCTTTAAAAATTCTAAACTTCCTAAATTATCCTCAAGAATTCTAATCAATAAAAACATGTCAAAAATAGAAGATTACTTAGACTGCTACTACCATTTTGCTTTTAAAAAATATTTTGCATTTTGATTTTGATATAAAAAGATCCCATCATTATAGGAAAAAAATTACAAATATGGACTTAGCAGTTCTGTTAGTCACTATAGTCACATAATCCTTTCTTTTTTAACTGAAATAGCTTTAAACTACATCTTTTGTTTCTAAAGCGTCTCTGTTCCATGTATTAAATTACCCATACATGAAAAAGTCAATCTGTAAATGTGTGTTCTTATAAATAACCAGCAAAACTAAAATTGTTATGATTGATTTGAAATAATTGATTACAGTATGGCAGCTTTCTTTTTCTTAATTATAAAATACAATTACATTTTTGTGCTTTCATACCTGAACATTACAAAAGCTGAGAGAACTATTTCTGTTCTACTTCTGATTAGATCAGCAATGCCACTTCTTCAGGTCTTATCAGATTGGTTTTGATAATAATTACTTGGGAAGTGTTTGATCTCAATGATGAATACTTGATTAGTTTTTCATGAAATCAGTCAACCACACCACTCAACACTACTCATGTGAGACCTTGTTGATTTAGCTGTTTGAAAGAATGCATTCTTTTTCACTGCAGTTATGGGATGTCAGTCTTTGGGGAAAAGAGGGTGGAAAAAGGGCAAGTTTATGGGTAATGATATTGCAGCAGCAGATATTTAAGGTTTGCTAATTCTCTTCTCAATTATGTTCATTCCCTGCCTCGTCACATTGCCTGCTACATGGCGACAGAATCAATCTTAGCAGTGGAATAAATTTTTCCTTTTTCAAAAAAAGGTTTCATGACACCATTGTCATCTTTGAAACCCTTGGAGGGTTTTGCCCTGATGAATAATATTTCATATGTGGAATGTTTATGTGATTTTCACGGAGTGATAACCCTGCTACCACCTAACTTTGATGCATTGAGATTGCTGCTTTTCCCTACTAAAGTGCTTTTACACACCACCTCCTACAAATTGACTTAAGAGTTAGAAATAAAAGATTCAACAAAACTTCAACTCTCCATGGAAAAAAGGGTGTTAGAGAGAAATTTATACATTGGGCACAATCTGCTTTAATTATTTAAACAGGAGCTTTTGCTGAATAAGAGTTCTAGGCATTTTTCCCCTCATCTTTTTTCTTTTGCTTTATGCAGTTAGAATCAGTTATCCAAAGCTGACCATATATCCATATTTTCAAATTACTATTTTTTTAACCAAGCTTTGTTTTAAGGATTGATCTGCAGACCTATACTCACTGAAGTCAATAGCATTGTCTGCTTAAGTAAAAATTGCTCACATAACGAGACACTCAATGGATTAGTCTCCAAGTTATAGGGAAAAAAATCCTATAGCTCAGGTATTTATGATTAAGTATCTGCACAAGAAGAGATTTTCAGGACAATGTCCTTGCTTGTCAGTCATAAAATAGCAAGGCAGAGCCTTTTGTCAAAAGAGGAGTTAATGCCGTGCTAATTAAGAGAAGAAAATTTCCAAGGATGCAATATTTTCTCTAATGTTTTTCTTTTTAAAGTTGCTAATAGAATTATGACAGTTTTAACAATCAGAAAATACAATGCATTCCAAATGTTTCCTTTGTTAATTATAAGATCTCTGGAAATTGCCTAGATCTTTAAAACTTAATGTTTCACTAATAAGCTTAGATCCCTTTAGGTTGTTGGTTTGGGGTTTTGTTTTGTTTTGTTTTGAATATCAACTCTTATTGTGGTGGCAATACATTTCTCTTTGAAGATTCAATTTAAGCAGGCTCTTCTCTCCGAGACTCAGACTGCTTAAAAAGAAAATAATGTTCCAGGACTATAATTATTTTGGTTATTGTGTCATCATGTTAATGTTGTACTGGAAGAAATGTTCATCTGAACATTTCACTGTTTTGATATAAGTCTAAAAAGAAAGGGAAAATAGTCAGGCTGCTGGGCGGAAAAATGCAACATCTCTCTTTAAATGGTGAAGAGCAGTTTGAATGCAGTTACCTCCAAATATAACACGAATTCAGCAATTTTCGTTTAATTGTTTTGCACTGTCAAAGTACCTGTCATCCTAAGACACCATCTTCATGTAATAGTTGTTGGCCGGCATTTCTGAAGAACTTGACTCCCAGTTAGAAGCCGAAATGAGCAGAAAGATTTTCATAGAGGCTTATTACTCTGCAGCTCCCATTGAATATGAAGGAAGCTACTGGGTGCCAGCTCCTTTGAAAGTCTGTCGTCTTTGTTATGCCTTTTAGGAGGAACCACAGATGAGGTTTTCGAAAGAACCTAAAGGATTTGGGTGCCCAGTTCCCATTCAGGGGCTACAGAAGGGGAAGACCTAACCCAGCACCTTTGAGAAACCCGGCTCAGGACTTTTAAAATTCGTGACATGCAAAAACAGAGCAAATATTCACAGTCAAGAAAAGGCCCAAGCCTGAGAGATGTCAGAACCAAGAAGTAGCTCGTGGATTTTTGATTCCAGATAAAACAGACTCTCCAAGAGCAAAAGGGGTACAGAAAAGCAATTAATCCTCACATTTTCACTAAAGTCAACTCATTTCAAATTACAATGTGCAGGCTATTGTTAAAGGCATATGCACCAGTTACCCACAGACACTACTAATACTCCTGTTGTCTTCAAATAGTTATGCATATCAAAAAATAAGGAAAATGAGAAAAAACTCTGCAATAGCATAGGGATTCCTACTACATTGCTGTCCTTATCGGTAAAATCCTTACTGACCTCTCATTTAATTCTTCTCTCATTATTCCTTTCAAAAGGAAGCATGCATTCTGGACGACAATAAAAAAAATCTATAGAGTAGTACCATTTCTGTCATTTGCAGCTAATGAATGCTTTTTAGTATTGACTAGCAACTGGTCTAATAATGACAATGACTCCACTGATTTAGAGCAATAAATCCAAAGACTTGGCAGGCCTCTATTAGTATAATAAGCTCAAACATTCATTCAGGAACATTAAGAAAATGGGCAGCACACTCTTGAATATTAGACATTCTCATGTTTCTTTCCTTTTGGTAACATCATCTGGCTGAAAAAACATGATTTTGCAGTGTTTAATGTGTAAATTTAAGTGACAGCTAAGGTAACTGTGAGGATTTTTTTCTTTCACTGTTGCTAAGAGAGTGGGTCAGTTATGGCGAATATTATTACTGTAGGGCTATGAGAGCCCACACTAACAGCATCTATTAGGAAAGGGTTGGGGGGGGGGGGGAAAGGCCTGGGTTGGACATCCTGTCTTGTGAGGAGGGGGTGGGGGGGGGGGGGTAAATGCCTGTGTTCGACATCTACTGTGGACAACAGCTATTACCAGTGGTTCCAGATATTATCGGAATTGGATGCTTGATACTGCTCATAACAAGCAGACCTCTCAGTGTTTTATCGCTAGATGAAAGGCTTAAAAGACTTCAGATAAACAACAGCAATATGCTTGTCTTCATCAGTGATACAGGAGTAAAGATAATTCACCAGGCATTCCTCATCTGTTTTATGTACATTTATTTTTTTCATTCAGGGAGGATATATTAGTTGCTATTATTTATTTTTATTATTACATGCAGATGAAATAAAGAAAACAGATTAATTACATTGGTTTCACCAGATCACTGTGCAGATACTGTTCCAAAAAAAAAATCTAAACACAGTAAGAAGCAATCTTGCTAGATAAAGTCAAACAAACGAGCCAGTAAGAAAAATTATGAGAGAAATCTGTCCAGTTGGTACTTTAGTCCGAACTGTAAATCCCCCTTGGAAGCAATGTTACAAACTAACCTTCGGTGAGATTCCCCTTGCACATCTGTAGGATATTTCCCTTTTTTGTTCATCTGAGGGCTTGTATTAAGCTGCAGGAAAACCTTTCCCACCAAAGGGAAAGCAAAAGCACTCTCAGACTGTGGAGACAGTAAGACCTAAGATGGTCCCTGCAGACAAGCTCCACCACACAGGGCAAAGGGGTTGGTGACACCTTTCTCTATGGTCGCTTGATCCAAGGAGTGTCCAGTACTAACCTGCGACAAACTGCTTGGGTGAAATAGCTTCCTGATGAAGCTGTTGGCCAAGTTGCCTGTCTTCATAGTTGCGTTTCTTTTGTACAGCTTGCATTTACAACTGAGTTTTGGCAAACAGAGGCTTATTTGGAGCTGTGAGAAAGGGACAGAGGCTTGCAGCTCAAGCACTGGAGCGTCTGGGTGACAGATGCTTCCACAAAATGATATTTTCCTGCAAGTATTGTAGATAGCAGCTGTAGACCATAACTGTATGAAGAGCAGGAAAATGTGGCTAACGCCAGAGTTCCCATGACAGTTTGCATACAAATTTGTGGCTGGAGGTGGATTCATTAATAAAGTCAATACAGAGTTTATGTCAGCTCCACCAAGGCAGATAGCCATAGGAGAATCTGTCTAACTTAGTACTTCATCTGATGTATTTAATTTGCTGATTTATTTAGTAATAATGAATGGATTTATTGTGTTTGAAAATTGAAAGTGCTCTGCAGTGTGAAACCCTGCTAGAAGAGATCTGGAAGCATATTGTAAGGATGATCACAAGGACAGAGAAGCAGCTGGAAGTTCAGGGGTGACTACGCGAGAGCAATAAAAGTAAAGAGCTCTTATTCCCACTTACTAGTTTATTATTATTTCTGTTATCTTGCTACCGTGCTTGGTCCTGGTGAGGTGGTTATTACAGTCAGCGTTGCAAATTTCAAACACATTGTCTCCTGAATCTGATCAGCAGCCCAGTGAGGAGGGAGGACAGAGTTGGGGGTATGGGTTTAATGATTTCCTATCCCCACACACTCCTCACTTCAGCAAAACTCCCTCATTGGGGCTTTATTTCAGCAAAATATCAAGCATCATTTTTCAAGATAAGTGAATGTTTGTGGTCTGAGGTAACAATAAAGAGAGAAATATTAAATGGATGGTATTTAAATTCCTCTAACACTATTGTAAATTGCAAAATGGTGTAAGAAAAGCTAATTAAGGGTTCAGCCCACCTACAGCCAATAGAGAAAAAAATGGGAGTTTGAGGTGTGGATGCCCTCAGGGTCCGTTAAGTGAGATGTATCCCACCTCAGGTGCCCAGTAGAAATGCATGGCATAAAACAGGAATACTCCTGCCCACATCGTGTGAGATGACTAGCAAAACAGGCTCCATGTTCAGCACAACAGCTTCAGGAGCATGGTTTAAGTTCCAGGGTGTGGTTATAGTCTTTTAATACTGCATGTTAGAAGGCACCTAAGTGGGGCTTGTATTTCCATGACAAATTCGGTGTGAAGGTGGAAATTATTTCAGCCAGCAGTTTTACTGGCACACCGCCAGAGGATTGCAGATGGTACAGCATTACACTGTCTTGAGCGGGGAAATCAAGAAAGCTTGAAATGATAAGCCTTCAAACAGGAGAAGCTGTTTCTGTGCCACTTGTAATTGCAAATACAGATGATTCAAGTGTAAGAGACATCAGGATCCACACATCTGGTCTTCACAAGAGGACAATAACTCCAGAATGAGACAAGTATGCTGCAGCTAAAAATGAACCAGAAACAGAAGCTTTATGATTCATAGCCACATTTCCAGATCCAAAGCCATTTTTAGCATTTTGATCGCAGTCTGCACCCACAAAAAAGGCACTCTAGTTTTCTGTTACTTATTAGGATGAAAAAAAGAATGCAGTTAAAATGGAAAAAATCAAATTAAAAAAAAAAAAAATTGAGTCTTGACAAAGAATTATGTGGAGACGCACGCCAGACTGAAGGCTAAACAAGAGCCCAGTTTGAATTTAAAGAAAATGCTTGCCCTGTTGGGAAAAATGTCGTGTTTATCAGACTGAGTCTTGATTCACAGGGTACAAACAAAGACAGTTCTGAATTCATTCTGGCATATGCATGCTGCATTTCTGGGAGGAAAAGGTGACTTATATGCTGCCTGTGACAAGGGAAGTCATCCTAGTTCTGTTGATCAAAGCCCTCCTTAGAAGTGGGGCTGCAAAGGTTTCTTCAACCACAGAAAAGAAGCTTTTAAAAAGAAGGATGATGCAAATTCCTGAAGTAAATGAGGTAATTACCACCTGGACGTAGTGTTTTACACTTCGTAAGAAACTTAGTGGAGAGATAGTAAGCAGATTGCATAGGTAGACGCCATCACAAACACGCAAGCCGGGTGCAGAAGCAGCTGTACCAAAGACAACCAAAGAGCTGTGGAATTACAAGTAATAAGCACTCATGCAAACAAGGAATAGCTGTTACAGATACAGCTGCACACAGTGTATTTGAAAGCATAGACTACAGGTCATATCATAAGACAGGAAAATCCTTTGAAGCCTTAACTCTGGAAAAAGGTTTAGATATCAAAGTAAGGGAATCAGTTTTCAATGCCACTCTTTACCAAAAGGGCAACTGTCGTTGTTTGTATAAAGAGATCTCAAGTAGCAGTTGGAGAGCTCAAATGAATTCTGCTTGCACTTACTTGGAAGTATTTTTATTATATTGAAATTCTGTATATATCTCAAAAAGGATTTTAGGGAAATTAAGAAGGTTTAGAAAAGAGCAGCAAGAATGCTGTAAAGCATCTGCTGTAATGAAAGAGTTATGGAGCTGAAGCTATTTTAAAAAATGCCTGATCTACTGTGACCTCAGCCAAAAAGAACCTATATGAAAAACAGAATTCTGGTAATGAAGGTTCTTCTGCTCTTTAACCAAGGAACAATAAAATCCTGGGGAAAAAGAAATCAGATCCAGAATACACAGATCTTTAGTACTAAGCAAACTAACCATTGGAACAATTTCTGAGGGCTGGTGGTAGCATTTTTTTTCATTGCTAGCAATTTTTAATTCATATTGGGGGTTTTTCCCCGAGATTTTTGTCTAATTCAAACTGGAACATTTTAAAGGAAACCCACAGTGCTTCTTAAATATGAGAATGGATGGGGTAATCACAGTGGCCATTTCTTGCATGTGAATCCACACATTTATGAAATGAATGAAGAGAGGCACAAAGGAAGAGCTATAACAGTACTGTGAATATCAGTTTTGGGGCAATACAATGCTTCTGAGGATGGGAGTGCAGCTTGGAGCTTTGTGGATATGGCACTTCCACATCCCAGCTGTGTCCAGCCTAAGGATCAAAACAAAGTCAAAGAAATGCCAATCAAACATATAGGTGGAAGGTTGCCAAGACCACTAAATTCAATAATAGTAGGTAAAATGTTGTCTTTACCAGTAGTCCCTACAACAGTATGAGAAATCTCACGTTTTTGTGGTTTTAAGGCTTGCACCAAAATTTAGATGCAGCAGAAGACAGAAGTCATCAGTATAGAAAGCAGTGGTATTAAAGAGAATAACTGATTGTAGAAACCAATTAATTTATCAAACATTAGTTGGAAGATTTTTTTTGTTTAAAGGCATTACCTGCATCTATGAATGTCAGCCCTCTAATAGCTAAAAGTTAGTTCTTTCTCAAGAAGAGCCAATGGTAGTATGCTCCCAAAGAAAGTTATGAAGAAGCTCTGTTATTTGTCATACCCAGAAGATGGGCAACTGTTTGTGTTCCTCTGTTGTAATGCTGAGGTTCACAAGCATCATCAGAAAATCAATCAACATTGCTAACTCTGGCGGAACAAGACACTTTTGGGTATGTTGATGGGACACCTATTCCTTCCTGAAACTCTGGAGATGCTACTGAGAGCAGCACCACCAGTCTTACATGTACACCCCGAGCTGCAGTACACTTTGTGTTTGTCCTCCCACTTTGACAACGGTTTCTTTCTTGATTTACAGTGGCACGTCTGTCGTGGGAATTATGTCATAACCATTCATGTTCCCTGAGGTACATCTTAACAAATTCCCCACATAATAATTAGATAGCAATCAACAATCACTGTTGCTTCGTTGTTTTCTAAGCTGTTAGCCATAAAACAAAGAATAAGGTTAAGTGATTTTCAGTAGATTACCACAAGGACAGTAAGTGGCATGGAAGTCGTCACAACATCTGATATACTTTCATTCTGAACAGTTGTAATATCTGTGACTGGGCACTCAAATGTTCACTTTATGTAAGGTTTGGAAAAACTGGAGATATTTAAGTACTCCCGAAGACAAGAATTTAACACCTACAACACTTTCTGTAAGGACTCACATTAAGACCGTATTTGTGCAAAGTTCTGGTAGAGTTCAGCATTTACCCTCCAGTTAAGACCAGCTCTTCTTGCTGTTTCTGGGCTGATCCAGTTAGATACTGAGTTTTGATGGCTTTTATCCCTTCACAGTGCAAGCCAGTCTCTGGCAGGGCTGGGACCTTGACTTAGTCATCTTCTGAGAAGGGACCGTCTGCTGTTCCAAACTGTGTGGCTGCTCGTGGGGATTAGGCAAGGATGCACCACAAGTATTTTCATTTGTGACCTGAGTCAAATTTAGATACTCGTGTTAAAAAACAACTGCACTGAACTATAGTGCTGCTCAGCTCTATTAAATATTAACCTTCTCACAGCATCTCTAACTAACAACTGTTTGGAAGGATCATCTTTTTGGTTTTGATGAGTGTATTTGAATTAAATTTGTTCTTTTTTTCTCATTAGTAGAACTAAGTGTTTTGTTGTATCCTTCAGCAGCCAGAAAAATGGACTTTGCCATCTGTTGTACATCTCTGTTCTCAGATTTTCCTGTAGTCTGTTACCTGATCAATAGCATGCACTGGGCTTTGTTGTATTTCTTCCTCTCCTTTAACAAGGTGCAGGGGAAAAGTTTTCCTATCGGCTGAGGTCATTTAGGGCCAGGCTAAAAAGAAGCACAACCATCTCTTCCTGGGCTATCAAGTCTGGTGGTTCTTCCTTGTGACACCTACGGAGAATATAAATTTGCACGTTGATGTATACCTAAATTTGATGCTTCTGGAGAATTTCAGATTGCCCTCTCTAAGGTTTTTTTCATGCTTCAGGTGTGTTTTTTGTTTAGTTTTGGGGTTTGGTTTATTTTGGTGCTACCATGAGTTATCCATTTCACAGGCAGTGGGTACATGAATCCTAAAGCAGGGGTAATGGAGAGCAAGGAAGGAGTAAAGCCATATCAAGGATAGAGCAAAATATAGAGATAACATGATCTAACGCATGGGCTGGGCTGAGCCACATAGGATCTTCTGGAAGCCCTCTGGACCCACGCACGCTGACTCCTACATCCAGGAGCTGGAAATACTGCTGAGAGATGCCCAAAACGCACATCTCCCTGCCAGTCACGTGGCAGGACAGGTAGGCATGTCCTATCCTGCCACCCAGCAAGCATTCTTGTCATGCAACAGATATTTTGGACATACGATGGTGCAGCAAGGGGAATTTCAGGGTCCCTGGTAAAATAGAGGCAGGGCTTAGGACACGGCTATATGAATTTTGGAGACAGGCCACTCCAGGTGACTGTAAGTTGGGCTTCCTAATCCACTGGTTAGAGACGAGAAATCAACACTCCATCTTGTCTCCATCACATGCCTGGACTATGAACTTGGATATGTCACTTTGCCAGTTTGTGCCTATGTTCCCTCTCTCTTATTTTTATAAACCGCAAATTCTTTAAGGCGGTCTGTTGCTCCAGTTTTTCACAGTGCTTTTTTAGAGTAGGAGCCTCTGGGATTACTGCAATACAAATAAATAACACTAAACCTGTAACAGAGGTATTATGTGAAACGAGATGAGATTTTGTATATGAGCCATTAGATGTGTGGGATAAAAGGAATTCATTAAATCTGAAAATATAAACATATAGAGCGTGCATACCCTCTTTGTCTATTATATCACACTGAGCACATATAGACTTACATATATTATATATGCTTAGCCTACTATATAAAGTGGATCTAAAACGCATTACATTAAATAAAGTGTGTCCTCTAGTACCATGTGCATTATAGGCACTCAGCAAATAATAAATACAATTGAAATGACATAAAAATTAAAATGGACTATATTCATCACTTCCTAACCGCAATCTTTAATGACGCTAGCTAAAAAAAAGGGCAAAGGTATGTCAGCCTGGCATTTCTGAGGTACATGTGACTGGAGTTCATCGAGACGTACCTAAAAAGCTTTGAAGCACCTAGCACAGCAGTTGCACCAGCACAGCCTTGAGTTCAGGCTGCAAAAGCCTTCCTCCGATCCCAGGCAAACGCCCAGCAACTGAGTCACATATTGCCTCAGCCATAACATTATTGGTATAACAAAGCATTAAACAAGTTTATTTAAAACTAGCATACACTTGTCTGTTTGCAGTGCAGTTAGGCCTCTGGATTACTGTGTAAACAAGGTTCAAATGTCTTCCTTGATGTTTTTTATCACAAAAAGAAAATTCAGTCTCTTGACTTCGTGGACCACTGCACTACTACATCTATGGCTGGGTTTGCTGCCTCT
Organism: Fulmarus glacialis; assembly: GCF_000690835.1. Classification (NCBI taxonomy): domain Eukaryota; kingdom Metazoa; phylum Chordata; class Aves; order Procellariiformes; family Procellariidae; genus Fulmarus; species Fulmarus glacialis. Next base: position 16,483 of record NW_009185797.1, on the reverse strand, counting down.
GCAGTTTCTACTTCATGGGCAAAGTGAACTAGAGAAGATTTTGGTCAAGTGAGCTACACAGAACCTTTTATTTAGCATTGCATCTTCTGCTTTGGCACCTGCATTGCCCCTGCCCTGGAGTATTTGTCCCCTTTTGCCTCCCTACCAACCATGACAACAGGACGCACAATGAAAATCTGTGTTTACAAATTTTGCATGCAAATGATTACGGAACAGTCAGGATATGCAGCAATTTAAATTTGTTGACAGAGTTGCTAAGAAACAATCCTTTTGATTCTGTGAAACCCTTTTTGATACAGCTCCATGCTCTGACAGTTGAAGTTATTGAACAAGAGTGAGGACTCTTTAAAAGAGGAATTTCTGACATTTGCTATGTTTTCAGAGGCTGTAACATAACACTGATTATTCCTTCAGTGTCAGTTTTATCCAGTAGCGGACTGTCTGATTCCATATATATTTAAACTATCCTATATTTTAAAAAAATGGCTTCAGCACTTCAGTACTACCTTCTCCCACTCACACGCACAATTGTTTTGCAAAGAATTGTGATCTTTACATGCTGCCCTGCCAAATACCTTGTAAGTTTCTATATTTTTTCCAATCTGTTCTTTAAACATCCTTTCTCCAGGGCATTTTCACAAAGGACCTCATAGCATGCTACTCGGATATCAACAGTAAAATACACCATTATTTTGACATTCCAGTATTATGGAGACAGCTGATGTTTTAAGAACATATATTCGCACTGTAGATACCTAACCATTAAATAGTGAAGCAGAGCTGAGGAAAAAACAAAGCCCAGATTCATCCCAAGTCGGATTACCGGTATCATTTAGCTGACAAAATTAGAAGCAATGTCATGTAAAGTCTTGTCAGTAAAAGAGGATGATTTAGCCCTTAGGTTGGATGAAACACATTTTGGAGGCATCTAACCTTCACTTTATTAGTAAGGCAGCCTAGAGCAATTATAGTCCTAATTTAAACACCTCAGTTAGGTGTTTAAAGTTAGGCAGAATTAATCCTAGCCTAATTGATCATAACCTTATTTTTCTTAGCAGGTTTAGCAATTGTAATTACAACCTGCTTACATCGATACTACCTTTTGTGCACAGCTGTCACACTGTTGCATTCAATGTGCAATAGGGAAAAGGCAGATGAGCAAAAATTTCAACATCATGTGGGGATGGGAGATACGCAAAGACAATTATGGGACAGAGGCAGAAATGAGAGGCTCAAGGAAAGAGCCTGTGACATCTTCCCCCTCTGAAGGCATACATTGCTTTCCAGGATCAACGTATGACTTTTGTGGACATTTTGTATTTTTCTGGTGTGAAATACAGGAACCTAATGTCATGTATCTGTCAAAGTGCTATTTTTAACCAAATAAAATGGCTGTGCAGTCATAAACTGAAACTGCAAAGGCAGAAGGATGACTCTGGGAGGAGATAGATCAGTCTATGATAGTGAAAAAACCACAGGAAAAGAGAGTGGGGTAAGAAAGAATCAGTCACTTTCAGATTTACTCAGGAGCACTGAAGACTATCTCTGCCTACCATTTTCTCTTCACATTTTATTCATAAGGACCATTTTTTTCCTTGTGAAAAAACACATCTCCTGAAATTGTGCAAAAGTGTTTTGAAAAGGATTTTTAAAAATGTGAAATAAATGTAAAAATAATGAGTCATACTCCATAATGGCCATTGCAGACTGTGCATTAGAAGGCAACCAGAGCACTCTCAGCATGCACTAATAGCTTGCTAATGCACAGCCTTCAGTGTCTTATTGCTATAGTCGGCATTTACCACAATGAATACTTTGCAGCAGGAAATATTTTGGGCTCCATTATGCTTTCACAACCTTGAGCTGTGCTGGGAAGGGCTGGAAGTAGAGTGCTATGAGCAATGGGTGCTGAAGGCCTGGAGAAATAATTCACACCTTTGCCGTTTGTCGGTATACAGATGGAAAAGACCCACCCCAGGCTCAGCCTTCATGTGACGGAAAACACCGTCAGAGGGAAGGAGAGACATTTCATCCAGCCTGGCTCTGCTGGAAGGCAGTAGTGCAAACCAGCTTGTGACAGGGCCTTGGCTTGCATACCTCACAGGGTTTTCACGCTGGGACCACTGCAAGGTCCTCATGTTCCTGCCCCAATGCGTCCGGACACCACGAATTGCGTTTTGGTTGCTTGTGTTTTAAGGGTCCCTCTCTTCCCAAGCTTTGTAACAGCGGTCCGTTTCCTCTCTCCCTCTCTTCTTTGTCCTGTGTGTCCATTTGTCCATGAACATGTCTGCCAGAGATTGCGCAGCTATGACTGTAGCTACCAAAAAAAATGCTCCTTTAGCTGGGGTTTTGCAGCTCAGTACCTGAGCCAGGAACAACCTCATAAAGAGCGTGGTTTGGATTGATTAATTTTACTTCTTTGGGTTTTTTTTTTTTTGCCGTTGTTCGGTTTCTGTTCTTTCTTGTCAGATAAATCATTTGCCGGTCACTAGAACAAGCAGGAGATGCCCCCAGTGCCTGCCCTGATGAGGGACTGCCCTGCGCCCCTGCACAGTGCCTGCGCCGATACACTTACATGCGCAAAAGCTCTGGAGGGACGGACTGGCCCTTCATATGCCCATGGTCAGGGCGCTCCTGTGAGAGGGGGACAGTACTATTAAAATCCCTTTTGGCACAGAAAGGGTCGGAGCCCTAATCCCAGCCTGCTTGGGTGAGACCTCTGGGAGCTCCCATTAGCGCTGGAAGGGGAGATGGGGAAGAAGGATGACTTTTGGGGGGGGGTTTTGCTGATATATAGGACAAGTAGTTCCTTAGAAGCAAGAAACATTGCAAGTGTAAAAAAAGGCAGTTCAAGTATAAAGTATCACTTATAAGATCTCAGTGTAAACACCCATTTCACTAATTGACTCAAAAGTATCTAAGAATGGGTAATGCAACATTTTATTCAGTAAAAACTTGGGTCTTTTTTGTTCCATTTCCATGGTCTCATACACCAGTATGAATAGGAACTTTTGTTACCTCCAGTGAGTCCCACAGTCCACCATCATCACACAGCTACTGTTCTGCCCTGGGGTTTAGATTGTGAACTACAATCTAAAGAAGAAACAAAATGTGGAGTTTATTATGCCCAGAGATATTATTACCAAAATATATCATTTCTGTTGGCCTAAGCCCTTGGCTTGTAAATTCTTCGTGTGAATAGTCCATTAAAAAAAGCCTCCATCGTCCCTTGAGTTTTTGAGAGAAACCAACCCCAGCTCACAAGGGATGGAAATACGATGGAGCAGGAATCCAGGTTCATATGCCACCCTCGTGGACTGGCACAGTTTGAAAGGATATTGCTCATGCAAGTAAAGGTATGGAGGATCATTTCCTCATTTACAAACATCTTTAGTGAGAAGAAAGATAAATTCCAGGAAAAGACAAAATGAATTAAAATTGATCTCTCAATTTTCTGTGCTGCAGGTTTGGAAGTTGTTGTCATTTTTAATAGAGCAGCAGTTTATTTTGTTTTATATGTGATCTGGATAAACTGTTCCTATCAAACAAAGCAATGCAATGAATTGTATTGAGCTGTGTAAGTCCTAGCAGTCAGAAAACCAATACATTTCATGGCTGGCTATGCTTTGTTTTCCTTTAATGCAGACAATTTAATGTTAGTGATTGAATCAGTGAATTTTCCAGCAAAAATGACAAGGAAGTCAACTTGAAACGTAGCATTATTAGCCATCGTCTCTTCTAGTTTTGTGTGCATGTTGAGTGATCTGGGATGAAAAACTAACAAGCACCTGTCAAATCTGAGACATCAGGTTTTTTGACAGAGGGCCCACTGGACATTCCTATCAAGAGAGCCTTTATGAGTAAACCGTGGAAATCTCTCTCAGACAAAAAGGAAACAGAGCTCATCAGATTCTGCAGACCCTTGACTTGGAGGGCATGCTGTCTCCAATGAAAGGCTTTTGATCACAATGCTTTTTTATTCAGATTTGACTTCACATTATGGCTAATCAATACCTTGCAACAGTCTAAGTCCCCAGCTAGATGCACATCTCACAGTCAGGCAGGGAGACCTACTAATTGAGGAAAAGTCAGAGACCCAGGTACCATCGCCCTCGGGCCATAGTCTTGCCTCAGCTCAATCCTTTTTCCTATCCTTGCTTTTCTTATCACAGTACCCTAGAAGTGGTGGAAATAAAATTTAGAGACATGACAGACAAGGGAAAGCAGGATCAATTCCTGTCACTTGCCACCAGTGTTTACTGCCTTCCCAGGTCTTCAGAGGGTGTTTTTCTTTCATAGCTTAGGGGAACTTAACCTTTTATAAATAGGAAGATGGTACCTTCATGAATTTTAATTTGTTTGATTTTTCTAGGCCTGAGATTATCTTGACTTTCTGAAAATGACTCTCTCTTTAAAATCTCGTTTGTTTATAGGGTCAGAAATAGAAACTGGAAGGTTTTTGTCATGTCTTCAATTTTTTGCCGTGCGCCCGCTTCAAAAATTACCTTTCTCTCCTTTCTGCACCATTTTTCACCAGCCAGACTGTGCAGGTGAACAATATGAACTCCTTCTGTAGAGAAAAAGCAAGGTAACTGTAAAACTAGGACGTGGGACATGTCCCCATGCAGGGCAACAGCAAGAGGTTTTGGCAGCAGCAGCAGAAGGATGTCAGGCTGGCCTGTCTCCCACAGCACCCGACTGAGGGGTTGTGTTCAGTGGAGCATCACAAGGGAGGTGCTCAATCCTGGTCCTCTCTGACAACAGCTATTAAAAATAAAGGTTTTTTGCTTTTATTTGTCTCCTGCTTCCATTTGGTGTTTTCCTGGCAGCATTGTTTGCCTAGCCCCTACCATAGCCAGCTTCATGAAAAAAACATGTGTTTGTAAACCTGGTTTTGTAAACTATGGTAAACCAACCGCTGGAGGGAGTCACAGATTAGGGAGCTGCTGGAACTACCAACTGCTGCTGGATAAGCACATTTTTCTTTGGGAACCACATAATGTGTCTGTCCTGTGTGAAATGAGCTTTCCGAGATGTCTCTCTGTAAGCATTATTAAATGGACATTGTCGTGGGCTGAACTGGCCTTCCACATATGCAAACAGTTCCTTCAACAAGGAGAAAGATGCTACCCAGGACAGATATTTCAGTGGCAATATACTAAGTGGTGGAGAGAGAAAGAAAGATTAGGTTAAGAACAGGTAGCAGAGCTGGGAAAGGGGTGAGAAAGGAAAACACTAAGGAAAAAAGAAGAAAAAGAAGCAGAAAATAAAACGAAGAAGAAAAAGACCAAAACAAAGAACCTACATGAATGAGAAATACTTAGTTTTTGCTCTGTTCATCATTGTTCCCTAGAATCCCAATCAGGAGCTCCCGTTCATTGCTTACTATTCTTTGTGACATTCTCCATTTATATCCATCAGCTCTTCTGCCCAGAACAAATGTCTTAGAAGGTCAGCTTGGACAGCTGCTTGCCTTGCAAATAAAACAGTTTTAAAAAGCACACACTCCCACTAACTAATAAGTAACCTGCCATATATATGTATTTACTTGAAAGTTCAGTCAAGTGATTATTACAAACAATGCGGTTAAATGGAAATATCTTAGCAAATATACATATACATTGGTAAATCCCTGAAATGACCTTGTTTTGATAAAACGCTTTTTTATTTTCCTGAGTTCACATTCTCATTTCTTTTTAGAGTTAAAATATTGCTTTCTTGTTTTTTGATCATTTTGGGGGGATGGGGAACATTAAGTTGCTTTATTCTGCGAGAATAAGTAATTATTTAAACTTATTTTTAAAAAACTACAAACGGCATTTAAAAATAAATGAAAATGAAAAAAGTTTTAAGTTGAAAAAAAAGATCTACTGTTTTAAAAAATAAATATTACACTGAAGATTTTACGTGCAATGAAGATTTTTACATATATTTGTCTTTTCAGATGGCTCAGACTGTAAACATTAGTAACACAAATTGAAGATGTTCAGAGTTTCCAATAGAGCATTCCGGGTTTGGGGACATGAATTCAACAACAAAGGTCATACTGAGGCTTCCATATCCTACTAACAGTACATATCCTGAGACAGTCCCTGGAATCACTTCAGGCTTAAAGTAGGGTTTTGATAAATCTCGTTTCCAAACAACTGTATTCCTAGAAAGTTATGAAAAAGGCAAAGTGCAGAATATTTAAGAAAACATAGAAGGGTCAATAGAGTTCTTGATGGTATAAGATAAGGCAAGTATTTTCCAGCATGGGTGTCTGCTTCCACTTAAAGATTTAAGTGCATAACACTACTTACCCACATCTGAAAATGTTGGCTTGTGTGGTTTACCAAAGGCCAAGGTGGGATGAGTTTGCGACACAGAGTTAGTCTCTAATTTAGTTACCTAGATAGGGTTGCCTTCTGTGCTACTGAGATGGTCTCCCCCCCAGGATTTGCTCACCGGTGTTTATGCCAGCTAAAAACACTAGCACCAGCCTGGCACAGACAGCGGGGACTGCCAGAGCACTGGCTGTGCTGGGGGCACCGATTCCAGCCACCGCCAACCTGATTTGCAGTCCTATCCCCCCCCAAAAAAAGAAAGTGCATATATAGAGGTAAGCCTTTATACAAAAGTGTCTGTGTGGCGAAGAAGGTGGGAAGAAGGTGGGAACTGGAGTAGGCTGGGGACAACCAGTAAGCTTAGGAAAAGCCTCTAAGGAACTCTTCCTACTGAGGGGTTTAAGTCTCTGCATCTTCTCAGGCACCCACACAAGCAAAAGTCTCTAGAAAAGTACTTAAAAATATGCTCCTTTACTTATCTTGAATTTTCAGTTTAATCCAGGCTTGTCAGAGGCTCTGATAGCAGGAGGAACCAAAATAATAAAATATAAAATGCCCACAAAGGTCACGTTACTGTAGGACTAGCATACTTTTAGCTACAAGCCACCCATCTTCCCCTGAAGAAGGAAAGCGCGGGTAGCCTGTATTCAAAGAGAAGCGGCAGAATGCATTTTCTCTAATTCCATCCATTATTTTGCTGTTATCTGGGGAAAACTGTTTGGCAGGATGTTAAGTGCCTGAAAGTACGGTAGAAAAGATTATTGTTTCACAGGCTGAAATCTGGCCAAATAATCCTTCTCTTTTCTTTGTTGCTCCCACTTTTTGTTGACTGCCTCATACATGCTATTTTATACCTGTATCTTCTCTGTATGATCACATTAATTACATTCCATTCTTTCCACTTTGATATCTCATTAAAATCTTATAAATGATCATGCAGTGACCTTGAAGGACATGCATAATACATGAAAGTAAACCTGCAGTAAAATGTATTCTTTCACTCCTGACTGGCTACATCCCACATTTCTTTTTTCCTATCCCCAATGACCCCAATATGGGGAGTTACGCTAGCTGAGCCAAGGTATGCAGTAGTGTGCAAATCCACTAACTCCATTAGCTTGCCCTACTGATGACAGCTGCAATATGTTAATGGCTTATGTTTGGATGTGATGGCCCTGATACTACTTAGGGCACTATGCTAATTACCATAAGATGGTGACAACAGGTGCAAGTGTCACTTCATATCAGCATCATGTGTATGAGAAAAATAGCTAGCAGCACCAAAAGCAACTCAAGAAAATGTAAACTTTAGTCAGCAGCCTGTGATTCTCTGAAGAACTATTCTTTAATGCTCATGATTAAAGGATTTACAGACGGATATTGTTGCTTTTTCTGCAAGTACAGTAATTTTGAATTCATAGAGATTTCTTCATAAGCTATTTAAAGTTATGTTTCAACAACACGCACTTATGTGGCAGTTCAAGTAAAATGCAGAAGGTCTGTATTTATGAAGGTTTCCTTACAGAATAAAAGTTTTACTAAGCCACATTTGCTGCCGTGATTACATATTGGAACAGACGTGACTTCCAGCTGAATGAGATCACTATGTTTTGCTGGCCTTGTGCTCTTAACGTAGCTCTGCTCTATTGTCAGATTTGCTTATGTGTATGTATACTGGTCTTCCTCCCTCTTTGTCAGGGTTTAGTACATCCCTTTTCTCCAGAGCAAGCAATTTACTCAAGCCCAGTAGTGGTCCTCCAGTAGACTGAGCCAGCAAGATGGTTGCCATTTTGCCCTTAACGTAGTCTTACTGTCATAAGAGAAACTCAATGGAAGGCACGTGGATACACCTTAATCCTTTGTTAGAAACAAAAGTACCTTACGAGACAAATTTATATGAAGTAGTGAATAGCTATTCTATTCTGCTAACTATTATTGGAGTTTTCACAAAACTTTTTTTACTATTGTTACAAACATTTGTCACTACATTAACCCACCAAAAGCTAAGATAAAACCTGAAAACAGAGCTAATTTTGGATTTCTAAATAAAACGAGTTGGTCCTGAGTAAGACTGTACTGACCACTCTCGCAGCACTCAGACATAACCCTGATAAGCATATTGAAGAAATTAGAGACTTTTTTCTAAAAACTAAAGTGTCCAAACATAAAGATAAAATGTAAGTTGTATTTTAAAATAAAATGCAAAACTGTATATTTGCAGAAAATTTCAATTTTACACAGAAAGAAAAAAAGAAATGTGGTTAATCTCCAAGCTGAAGACCAGCACACTTTTTGCCCAGTTTGAGATTTCTGTTCATATGTGCTGCTTCATGGAACCAGTGTTCAGATGCTTCATGGTCCCTGTTCTTTTATAGCTGAGGCTCACCAGGCGGACCCCTCTCTTGATACCTTATCCCTCCACTTTACCCCTTCCACAAAAGAAGTTGAGCACATAAGGGGAACAGAAATTTGTCCAGGGATCCCAATGGATCAAATTAAACAGGAGCAACTACAGACCTTGTGAGGTCATATTTTCAGCAAAAATAACAAATTTGTAAGCCTAAATATTATTTCTATTATCAACAGCATAACATTCTCCATTGTTGCCTGGCCTTCCTACAAGGATTTATTTGTTGGGGGTTTTTTTTAGGTACCAGGGGAAGTTTCTGGACACACAAATCTGCAGTGTCATATCTTATCTGAGAGGTGTATTTCCTCATGCCCAGAATATAACAACACCATGTTATGATCAACTTTGTACTAGCAAATAAAAATACTGCTGGGTAAAACAGGCGAAGGAAAAGGTCAATGATGGGCCTCAATTCTGAAACTAAAATAGCAGTGAGATTGCTTGAAAATTTGCCCCTTAATGATGCTCCATGCTCCTTACCGATTTTAAGGCTGTAGCAGGAACAGTGATGATGACTGACTTTGATCTTTTGCATAACCACGGCCACAGAATACGCGAGTAATTTTAATGAATCCAGGTGATCAATTCGCTGGATTTCAGTTGAAATGCTTTTGTGTCATTATTGTTTTTAATTTAGCAGCACTGATAGATAAGTAAAGATTAGAGAGACATTAATAAGGAGCAACTAATTACATATGAATTTCCAAAGATAGTCCTTAAGAATGGAGAAGTAAGTGAAAAAGAAATAGACTTATCACCTGCCTTTACACACAGCAGCATCCCACTGACATTACAATATTTTGTTGGGCGTGAAGAAGTTCTACTAAATGCATCTTGACCCATACTATAAATTCTTAGAGCTCTATAAACAGTGAGGATCAAAATTCAGTTCACCTGTCTGCGTAAAGTCTAGCCTGCATTATAGAGCAATAAGTGCTGCTTTATTCAACTTGCTCTTGCGTTCTCTTTCACTGACTGCGCCACCACCTTTTGCTTGATAGCTTTACACTCTCTGCACATTGGAGTGCTTTTGATTGCATTATTCCTCCTTGTTGTCCTAATCTCTCTTTTGGGAATGCAGATGTAAGCTTGTTATCTTATACTAGAAAGTCCTCTCTTCTGCCTGTATATACATGGCATAAGAGGTATATGTATTAAGATGTAATGTTCCTATACAGAATAAAGACCGGTGCTTCAGGCAAATACCAACATACTCTATAGGTAATGATATCCTATAGAAGAAATTATATGCAATTTTCAGTGGAAAAATAAGGAACTTCTATCTCCAGTGCAATTTTTACCTACACCTGAATTGCCAGAAACTATGAAGGGATTCCCTAATATACATATCTGTAGCTAAAATAAAACCTGTCAGAGACCAAAAAGCATCAGAGCTGAAGAGTGAATATATAAAGAGACAACTGCCTCCTGAAAAACAACTTGCCCCATGCCACTGTGAGTGACCCAAAGTCTGATTTCTACATACAGGTGTATTTGAAAACATAAGATAAATAATGCAAAGCCTTAATTCTTCCATGACAGTGAAGGTGCATAGACAAATTCTGTGCTCTCAAAAGTATGTTGTAAAAACACAAACTTCTACCACAAAGTTAAAGCTGCAGACCCTCCTTAGAAGCAGGACCCACTCCATTATCATGTAAAGTTGCAGTGGTCATGCTGCTGTGAACCTCCTATCCCATATTCCTCCATCCAGCCAATTATAGGCACTATAGCCAATCCCAAAGGCCAGCTGTCACTTGGCTTAATCACACAAGCAACAACACTGAAATCAATGAAAAACTTATCTAAACCAAACAAGACCCAGAAACACATCTTAGGACATCTCTTCCCTGTATTCCATCTGTAAAAGAGTGTAAGAGTAAAAGGAATGTCCTGTTTCCTGATAAATCACCTTAATTCCTCTATGCTTGGTAGTCTCAGCTACCACTTTTTAGTGACTATTTCCACTTCATTTGCTGTTTGCTGCAAATATACTACCTGTGAGAAAGCCCTTTATTCATACTTGGAATATTTTGTGTAACCTGTTAATCAGTATCTCTTCTTGATCTTCTAATTATCTTTTAGCTTCTGCAATTTTTTAAAATTGTAAATAACAATCTCCCCCCTTCCCAAAGCAGACATTTAAAAATGTTGTTATTGTCACTCTATTTAAGCACATTGTCTGAGTTACATTCCCCCTGTTGAGACTTAGCCTGAATGAATTGTAACTGCAGCATGTCCAACTGTTTCTTAAATCATTCCCATTTTTTCTGCACCAGGTTTCCCACACAGTCATGAGATCTTGCATTCCATCAAGACCATTCAGTTGTTTATGTTACCACAAGCTATTCCTTCTACGTGAAGTGAAGGTGTAAGTAATTCATATTGTGACATATAATGAAAACCTGTTTATCTTCCAGAAGAACATCCCTAATTTATATAGTTATCTCCATCAACACGCCTTACAGTATTTTTATTTTTACAAAACTTATTCTGAGCCAAAACTAATTGTGTTGCTTCATCTTCCTTTCTTTTCTGTATTGTGAATTTGTGATCCCTAGATCAGCCCTGCTCTATTTATCAAGATGGGCTAATTTCCTAGCTCTGGGTGCCAAGAGCCTCTGATCATGAAGTGCAGTCAATAAACTGACTTCAGTAAGTAAGCAATTATGCATTGCCTCTGGAAACACGCTTCCCACCTTACAGGTTTTGCATACTTGTTATCCCAGTAAGTATCTGTGAAATTAAAATCCCCCATGATCAAAGTTTCAGGGTTTTTTATAAGTATCTCTTAGCTGTAAACATGTTGTTTGTTGCAGTTATTCTAAAACACAATTTACAAGGTAAAGTGTCTACAGTCACCACTGTAACTTGTTTCTTTTAATCAAGCAGCTATGTACCAGAAAATTGAAACATTATTTTGCATATACACAGTTAAAATATACAAGCCATAAACAATAACGCTTCCTCTGAGTTCATCCTTTACTAAATGTAACAAAATTAAAATGACAAAAATTGTGCTCTAACCTATGAACAACCAAGAAAGACCAAGCACATTTCCCTCATGTCATTTACTTAAACACCAACGAAATTGCCATCTCCAAAGGCTTTTTATTAGGTATAGGATAAGTACTACGTAAGGGGTTTAGAGTAACAAAACTAATTTGGAGTAATGTAATTGAATATCCAATTTTAATATAAAAAAAGAAGCAGTCACTTAACTGAACATATATGTGTTTGAAGATGGTATTTGAAAAAAGAAGTTGTGACTTTTGCATCTCTGCCTGTGTTTCAATAGCGTATTTTAATCCCTCCAATACCTACACATTAAACCAAAAAGTAAAACTTTTTGTGAAGCATTTCTTCTTCTCTTTTTTTTTTTTTTTACCTTGAACACAAAATTAGGACACTGAAATTGCAGAAAGTTATTTATAGTGGAGAAATACATACCAGAATATTTGAAATTTCTACCTGAATAAGTGTTGGCGGGTCCCTCATTTTGAATGTTTGTCATCTACTGAATGCCACACTAAGGCTTCAGGAAGAGACAAAGTAGGCCTATATGTTAATTGAGTAGACAGGTAAAATGATTATTTGCATTTTTCTCTAATCTTCCTTCTCCCACACCTTCCCTGCTACTTTCTTACTTGATTGCTGTGGAAAACACCATCATCCTACTTACTGTTCAAGCCCATAAACAAGTCTTCAACTTGGATCTCTGCTTAGGTACTGTCATCTAAACTAACATAATTGAGATTTTATTTTTAAACAGCAGAAGATAAGGCCTTTCCTGCCCACTTACACAGTGAAGTCTTTCATCACTTCATTTCTAAATTATTCTTACTTTTTTAATCTCTGTCCTTGAGAAACGTAACATTTCTCCACTCATATACTTGCTGCAGACAGGATTCCTACCTGACATTTTGACCACATTTGGCTTATTCCATGGGATCATTTTGCAAGTCACATCAATTTTAGAGCTGCTTCTTTTCACCAAGAAGATCCCTTATATGGAGTGTCAGATGCTGAGGCAAATTCTCAGGTTAACAGCTTCAGAAGTTTTCCGTATTGCTGCTTAGAAGATCCCCCACTCCTGCAAAACTGAATCTCCAATCTCCTTTAAATCCCTCCCTAAAGTTCTCTCTGGCTACAAGCGTCTCTTGGGAATGATGCGATTATTAGATCACTTGCCTTGTCTTTGTTCTCCACGTACCTTCCATATACCCTGTGCATCTCTACCGTTGTGCCTTTTCGTGAGCTCTGACTGTCCGCTGTCTGGATCAAGGGTCATGCTTTTGTTTATGTTCGCCCAGCCACAAAGTGCAAGGCACTTTGTGCCACTGGCAAGCAACAGCCCAGCAAAAGAGCGTCAGGGAAGGGATTCAGTTCAACAAAACTGACAAGTAAGTGTCTACACGTGAGATTCATCTACACACAATTCTGGTCAATAAAACCTGGTCCACACCATCAGGGTCATTTCAGTTGCTTAAACACAGGTTTCTAGCCGCATTTGAGGTGCTTTAATGCATCTCAGACTTCCACAGCAGGCTGGCAGATACTGCACAGGACCTATGGAAAACCCGTGCCCCCCCGGACACAGCAGCTAGAGGCAGGGCAGGGTACTCTAGAAAGTCTCATGTGGCAGTATACATCCATTTTTAAGCAACTCTATTGAACCCCCAGCGAGCATAAGAGTCGTTGAAACACCTAGATGACAAATACACAGCTACATCTAAGTGTTTTCTGTTTTAAGTTAATCTGGAGCTGAATCTCACCTTTGCTGACTACTGCTGTTTAAGCATATGTTGGTCTACCCTCTTCCCATGCCGTTTTGTTGAAAAAAGGAGCTGGAGATACCAGTTCATCTTTTCTGCTAATCAAAACCCAGCAGCCTTTCCTCAGGTTCACGTTTACTGTGAATTTAAACATCCATTTTACTATAAGTACCTCTACTGCCTATGCAACAGCCATTATTTTCATTGTGGAAGTCCCCAAACGTAGCAGTTTATCTACCCTTTACTCTCCTGCTGGAGAAGGATCTGTGACAGGTGACTGATGTGGGGTAAAGACTGCCAGTCTCTCTGCCCCATTTCCTCCACTGCTCCTGGCAGAAGATAGCTTTTTCAGACGACATGCCTTGCAGTTCACAAAGCTGCATCATCACTACCACTGAAATGATCAAAAAGACTTTGCACTTGTGTCACTGCAGTTATTTTCAGGAAAATTGGAAACAAAGACAAAGGGAGATGAAAGCTTCTGTGAAAGTATCTTTGAAAAGCATTTAACTTAAATAAACCTGTCCATTTTTCTTGCCAAAGGAAAAAAGTGCAATCCCTTTAAAGCCAGAACCTTTGAACCACAGTCTCTGAAGAGTATTCAGGTAAAGCTGTTGAAGTCTTCCTGCAATAAGAGACGAACTCAAAAAAGGGTTGCTTTTGCCATCCTAGAAACCTTCCTTTGTGTCTGTGGCTAAGTAGTCTTCCTTGTATCAATTTCCCTGTTTGATATCTTATACATGACTTAGTTTTTTAAGACTTCTTTGTTGGACTGTTCTTCATTGTAAATTGAACAACTAGAGGTGATGACACCAAAATGGGTAGATTTGCAAATGTAGGAGAAAGAGGGAAAAGAAAATGGTCTGCAGAGTTTAGGCCAATAAGGACTGAAAGGAACTAGAGACACTGTGGTGCTAGTAAGAAGGAGAACAAAGCAGAACTGATAAGAAACTGGACGTAACCAACTACCAATAATTACTGCATCAAAGTAAATGTCCATTGTACTCCTAAGGAAATCAAGTGCTACAAATGGCAGGGAAAAAAGAGTGAGATCAAGATAAGAAGTCAAAATCCCTAATGAACTTTCAGTTTTCAGAAAATGGAAAGTCTTTGAGACCTAGTTCTGGAAGTAGCCTGGTAGCTAGCTAGATTTGTAGGAGGCAATTCCTTCGCTTCCTCCATAAAACAACAGCAGGGAGAGGGGACAAAGAAGACTATTTCATCTTCCTCCAGAAACTGTGGCCTCTGGAGAGCCAAGCAAAGTGCTTCCAGCATCTGCTGGTCAGTTGTGCAACGTGGTAAGTTTGAAATCCCTTCGGCACATTCACAGTACTCTAGGTGCCATACTAAAAAAAGAATGCATCTGCTGCATTATGTTGCTAGTTGCTATCCTGGAGGAACCAGCAGAGATACTATTAAGCAGCAGTGATTAATCTCTTCACAGCAAGATTCCCCACAGTGAGAGCTAAGCTAGAGGCTGAAGAAATATGGAGATTTTTTTTTTTCCACATTACTTTGCCGTGCACCACAGTAAGGTTTCTTTTCAGATCTTTCAGCTCCCATTAAACACGTTTCTTGGGACCTCAAAAAGCTTGAATAAATCAAGTTAGTTTTGTGAATATTTTAACCTTCCATCCACCTCCCAGTTCTTATTTCTTCCTTACTCTTAACCTCAGATAATTTTTGAGAGAGAAAATATTAGAAATATACCATTTGCACCTTATTTTTCAAATCCACCTTCTTCTCTGATTTAACATAAAGGGATCTTAGTAAAATTAGTTTAGTGTCTTGGCCATTGTATGCTTATCTCATACACCCTATCTTATGTGGAAACAGTAACGCAATAACAGCCTTCATGTTCTGTGTAGTACTGATTCTTTCAAGGAGATGATCTCATTCAAGGAGCTGTGCGTTTCCTCTCTGTATTAGTTTCAGTGAAGGCACCTACTGTATCCTGACTGGTTTCATTTTTTGTCTCTGATACTGACAATAGCATTTTTTCTTCATGTACCAAGGGAGTTCACTGACTGTTCTGAAAAGACACTTTAAGACTCTACTCCATATTCTGTTCTCATTGAGTTATTGAAAATATGAATTAACGCCACTGAAATCAAAAGATGTTTACAAGTATAAAACTGACATGAATCAGGTCAGGAACAAACTGTTGTCTGTAAGCTCAAATCATGTGTTTGGTTCAGATGTAATACTTAGCCAGAAGTAATATTTAAACGGCATCAAGATTAAGGAACGGATTCTGACATCTTTATAGTCAAGTTCAGAGTTTCTGTGTTGTTCATGGATTCCAGGATGAATACATAACCAGAGCGAATCAGTGTACTGAACACACTATCTTTTAAATTCTGTTTTCTTGTAACTCTTGCTTTGCCCCAGTGTCACAACCCAAAGACATGCCTGTAGAGCCCAGGTCAGAATTTGATTCACTGCCTCCAATAGTAAAATGGAACAAAACCAAAAACAGCCCCCAGAAAATTCGATAGCTAAAGGCTATATCCTAGACTGTGTGCACACACTGTAGTCAACTAGAGCTGCTTTGGAGTATCTGAGACAAAAACTCAGTCTGTAAGTTAGTGCCATCAGTGGCATAACACAAAAATGAAACTATTTAATCTTTGAGCTTTTCATCACATACATGTGTCAGTTACAAACTTCGTAATGACAATCACTTCCCCTTTTAGAAAACATCTTCTGAAATCTTATTGCTTAAGGGTCTTTGAAATGTAGCACTTGCATTTGCATTCATGCAGTAAACACAGACATGTACCATGAATTTGTGTGGTTTGGTTGCTTTCCTGGTGGAACAACAGGTGGAGCAGTGCACCAGGAGGGCCTATACATCCTCTTTGTAACGTGGATGTAAGGTCCTACAACAGTTAGCTCTTTATGCTTGCATGATGCATGCCTACGCTTGCAGCTAGTGTGAACTTCATAGAATCATTAGAATCATAGAATCA
>NW_009185796.1:0-8080 GCF_000690835.1 Fulmarus glacialis | reverse complement strand
TTCATAGATGCAGGATGATACAATTGAAATTGGGGAGATTCTGTCTGTAAAAATACATACTTTTTGCTCTATTTTAATAGCCAGTATAGGATGAATACTCAAAAAAGCACAGGCAGTAAATTCCACAGAGGAAGAATGTGCAAAATGCATTTGTTTTTAAATGGTGGTACAACAAAATGTATGTTGTATCACGTTACAGCTGGTAATTCAGTCTTCACAACAGATACTGCAGCCTTGCTGCTTCTGAATGGCCACAACAGTTGTAGACACTGCAAGTTACAATCAGATCTAGCTTTTGACATGTTAGATATGACATTTATGGAGAAAGTGAGTAGTATTCTGGAGCCAATCTACCAGCTGAAAAAGAAGAGGCTCTTCTCCCTCTCTTCCTCTTCACCTGCCACATGTATGTCTTGCACTGGTTTTGGTACCCTTTAGATCCTTTGATGACCTGAGTCAACTCATGAAACTCCCTCTAAACTAACCTAATAAAATTAAAAATTAGGGGACAAGCAGCTGATTCACCTCACTAAAAAATTAAGTGAAAAGCAAGAAGGAGGGATAGAAAGAGAACGAACCATAAGACTGGAGCAGAGATGGGAAGAAGAGAAGGAAAGAGGAATGGAACAAGTTGTAACCTGTCAGATGTGCTCAGGCATAAGGTGCATCTTCAACCTAAGTTAGCTCTTTAAGTTGCTGCCAAAGGTGACTAGCTTGTTTTAAAGCGACGCAGCACACATTCTTTCAGTTATGCCTCCTTCAGTGAAAAAGCCTATGAGGATCGTTTAAGAAGCATATCTGCTATAGAAGGAAGACATTCATATATCTATTTATTTGTACATTAACATGTTTCTAGCTGCCAACTGGCTGCAGCAGGGAGCACAGAGGTCAGGTGTTCAAATCCAGGGCGGACTGGCACTGGCTGAAAATTGTTCATGCCTCTTGATTGCTAGCTGTGGCAATAAAACGTGAAGCTCATGCTCAGAGACAAAGTTCAAATCCAGAGGAGACAAACAGGCCCAATAAACACTGTCAGTGTCAACCTTAGCAAAGAATGCCTATGAGGTAGAGGGGTAGAGTTGTCTTCTCAGCACACTGCAGAAAAGGGGTGGGCAAGTCTTGTACACTCTTAATTGCTCTTAGCAGAGAACTCCAGACAACTGTGTTTGTTCCTCAGTATTTGGGGAAAAAAAAAAAAAAAAAAAAAAAAGACACTTTCTTTGTGGTGTACAGGTGCAGGCTGATCGGGTTCAGTTGTTAGACCCAGTTCTGAGGACTGAACATCCGCAGGCAGTTTTAACAATCAAATCTAGATGCTTCAGAATCTATACATGAAGTGTTTTCTTGGCTGATCCCAGCTAGAAAGAAATCTTGAAAATAGAAAAATAAAGCTAAAAAGCCTTCAAAAACCTTACTTCTAGTGCAGAGAATATAATTTTAAGTGATTGTTAGTTTCTGTCAGCTTACAATAATTCTTGAGGGGGTATGAAAGAAGGGTATGTGGGCAGAACAGCAAATGTGAAAAATTAATGGGGTTCAGTTACTCAATGATTCTTTGTGTAAGAATGTAGCCACTTCAAATTAAGTCATTGAGTTAAAAACAAATTAAATTATTTATCTCCACTCAGCAGATTATTCAGCTATGATTTATCTCCACTCAGCAGATTATTCAGGTATGAGATTCTTCACCAGGGCTGCTATGGCGCAGATGTTAAAGTGATTCAAAAGATAACTAGAAAAATACATGCAAAAAACTGCCTCAGGTATTATTAGACAAACATACCATTTCTCGCTCAGGATGACCGTGACACTGAAATTCCTGGCAGATGGGAGAATGCAGTGTGGGGGTGGGGGGTATACATTCTCTTTATTAATTTCTTCTTCCCTAAACATCTCAACTGGCCACGTCGGAGATACTGGACTAGACTGCATGGTGCTCTGAGCTGACATAAGACAGCCAGCCTTATCCTTAGGAGATCAATCAATGGGATGGTTTTCATAACATACCTAAGGAAATGTCATTTCTATCCAGGTATACTAAGACCAGGGAAAGAAAGACTGACTCAGAATAACAAACTCTTTCATCTGAGGAATGGTTAGGCTGTTTTGCTACCATCAGTGATGACAAGGTAAGCAGGGATTAATTTAATTTTTAGGTTAGAATAAGGTGGAGACACCCATGTTTATTTTGCACTCTTGAATGCTAAATGTTTTCGTGGTAATACTTGGAGATGAGAAATTTGATCTAAGCATTTTCAGTAAGGGGTTTTCTGTCTAGGTTTCTATGAAGTATTATCATATGGAGACATGCAGTTCTTGTGGACTGTAAGAAATGAGTTTATCATTAGGCATCAGGTAATTCGTATCTAAAATGCAGCAGCTTTTTAACTGTATGTGATTACTTGGCTTTAAGGAACTGCATGGCCTGAGATACCATTTCTACACTATTTATCAAGTAAATATATCCTTTCAGTAGACGGAGCTTTCTGGTGGCAATATAGAACGGTTACTCACTTCACTGCAGTAGAAGCTACTGTGAATGAGCATTCATCGTCATAAAACAGACATAGGAAATATTGTCCTAAAAAGTCAATAATGAAGGCACCAATATTTTCAGTTCTTTCTGTGCTTCCATTCAAATCTTATGCAAGTTAAGGAGAATTTTTTTCTTTACCTGGAGCTTATTATTTTTAGGTCTTCAGACACATTCAATTAATTCTAAACATACCTGAGCTCTTCCTCTTGCTGAAGAAAATCTTGTATAATGGCTTTTCTGATACACAGTCAGCATTTTAAAATCTCCTCATTTCTTTTGTCTTCCCTGATTTTATTGCACACTGTTAGAATCTGCGTGAATGGTCTGCTTTCTCTTAGAAACTGTATCTTTCAGGTTAAGTAGTGTGGTATTATCGGCAACACCATGGTCCCAAAAATCTTAGTCTCCCAAGGCACTGCTTTTCGTCATCCACCCTACCTACAACTTCTCTACCCAACCTGAGCTACTACTGGAAGCCACAAAGAGAGCACACACTTAAGCAAATTTACTTTGCATTTTCAAATGGAAAGGGTAACCTGGAAGGAATACAGAGATATTATCTGAGCGTGCAGGGTTGACTTTAGGAAAGCCAAAGCCCAAATGGAATTGAATCTGGCCAGGAATGTCCCAACAAGACAACAAGAAGGGCCTCTATAAGTACATGGGTGACAAAGGGAAGACTAGGGAAAATGTGGGCCCACTGCTGAATGAGGCATGAAAGAGCACAGATACCAGTCCTGTCATCTGTAATGTTAATTTTGTACATCATGTGTACAAAAGCGTAGATAGTAGTCCGGTCACTTGCAACACTAATACATCATATGTACTCTCTCTGTCCTCTAAACCCTTCCAGCTACATCCTCACCAGAAGTGCTAAATGAGCCCTAGAAAAACACTTTGTTGACATTTGTGTGGGTTTTTTTCACCTGCTGCAACTGTATCCAAGTTTGTACGCAAGAGCTGAAACTTAAATTTTTGGAAAAAACAAGTTGTTTTCTTTTGTAAGCTTGTTTATTAAATATGGATGTTCCTTTTTTCCATCATTGAATTAATGTACAGCAGGCAAACTATCTCCAAGGATGATTACTGAAATCTCAGGTTTCTAGGCTCTCAGAGACATTCAGCTCACGGTATCTCCCAACTACAGGCAGTCACCCATCAGTCCTACTCTCGCTGTGATCAGCAGGACTGATGCAACCTTAAATACACTTCTTGTGTCTCAAGCCACAGCAGAAATCTAGTTACCCTGAGTTGTCCTGGGGTGGCAAAGTTACACAGTCATAGCATTGAGTATTTCCTCTCAATGGGTATTAAACCATAGCATCACATTTTATCTACCATCAGATTTTGTTCAGGGATTTTCAGCCAATGGGGTGCTGAGAAAAGCTACCTCTCCTGGTCTCATCTCACAAGTACCTTAATCTTTTGGGTTTATTGTTTTGCCTGGTTGTTTTTGCTTCTTCCTCTTGAAATAAAATGCCCTTTTTATGCCTCTTCTATGGTGTTCTCCCACAGGGAATACAATCGATCATAAACCTTTGATTAGTTCGTTTTAAAAAGAACAGTGTGATGTCAAGTTTGTTGTAGCAGTTTTCTCTGGAGGTTTTCATTTGCATTCCACTTTGAAAGCTTAGTTGGCCATTGCTTTCAAAAATTCCCTATAGAGTTTTGTTGCACATCACTGAATTCTCCTACTACTGTGCAAATATTTCAGAAGAAAAGAAAAAAAACCTTTTTATTTTAAATATATTAAATTGTAGTCCATTTGATGTGTACATCCCTCCATTTTAGATGTGTAGCTACTTGTAAGCATAGACCCTACTGCAGGGAAGTATCATATCTAAAGTATCACATTCCCAACTGAAGGGAATGCCATACATTTTAAAGGGGGTTTTGCTTGTTTCTTTGTTTAGGATTTTATGTTTCTTCTTTAAATGTTGAGTGGGTACTAAGCAGGACAAATAAACTAGTCCATCCATCAGAGAAACTTGCTTCAGACGTACTTAATTTTGCTTTCCTTTTCAATAGCTTCCAAAGTACAGTTGCATTATTTTTTCCACAGAGAAAGCTGCTAGAGCTAGTATGAATTAATACATTCTACCTGGTTGTATTGGGTCTGGCCGGGATGGAGTTAACTTTTGCCATAGAAGCCATATAGTGCTGTGCTTTGTATTTGTAGTAGAACGCTGTTGATAACACAGAAGGTTTTGGCTACCACTGAGCACTGCTCACACAACATCAAGGCTGCCTCTCCAATGACTCCTCCCCAAAGGCCAGTAGGCTGGGGGTGGACAAGAGGCTGGGAGGGTATATAGCTGGGACAGCTGACCAAAGCTGACTAAAGGGATATTCCATACCATATGAAATCACATTCAGCAATGAAAGCTAACAGGAAGAAGGAGAAGTGCAGGCAACATTTGGTATTACGACACTTGCCTTTCGAAGCAACTGCTACATGTATTGAGGCCCTGCTTCCCAGGAATTGACTGTACCCCCCCTGCTGGGAATACATCTTTTCTTTTTTTTTTTTTTTTTTGCTTCTGTGCACAGCCTTTTTTCTCTCTTCATTAAACTGCCTTCATCTTGACCTACGAGATTTTCATCTTATTTTCTCCCTTGTCCTCCTGAAGAGGGGGAGTGAGAGAGCAGGTTGGGTGGCCCCTGGTGGACAGCCACGGCCAACCACCACATTAGTGCAAATAATTAACTTTTATTTACATCTGTATTTTGATAGAGCAACCTGAACAGGCAGTATTATCATTATAGAGGTACATGTGCAAATATGCTATGCATTGGCCATCTTCATGCCATGCCTAAGAGTTAATTTAGACTTTAGTAACTACTCACTTAGGACTCAGACTTCATTGCACTAGTTACGACTTGACAAGATGCAGACTTGATTCACGCTGACCTTGATTCAAGCTTGTTGGTGCTTTAGGAACAGACTTGGAGCTTCCCTCCGCAGGCTACAGAGGCTAAGCCTTTGAGGCATCCTGCTTCAGTGCGTGCGTGAGCCTCAGCCTGCGTTGTGAGGGAGGCCGTCTCGGGGCTTCACCCCCCCTGGTCAACGCCTTTCAAGAATCAGAGGTACCTGAAAGGAGAGGGAGCCATTTCATTCCCTTCCACGGCCTTGTCTTCAGCAACTGCCCCTCCTTAATCATTCCTGACAAGCTAACCTGGCTGGTTTAGCTAGGTTTAGAGTGACCTTTGGTCTTGCCCAAAGGCCAGCAACTGGGCTTAATGATAAGCCACCTTACATTTGCCCAAAATGAGGGTCTTCTACATTCATACACTGCAGGTTAACCCCTAGCTTCATATCATTTCCTTACAAATAGACTAATCCCAGAATTCACCTGTTCTTGCATTATGTGATAGAGTGGAGCTTTTTGTTGGTTTTATTGTTGTTCTTGTTTTTGTTTTTTATGAAACTGTCTGCTTCATGAATTAAGTGGTAACATAATTCTGCTAGGCAAAATTCCTCAGGAGTATTCTCTATTGTTGTCAACCTTTATAAAAACATCAAACACATGTATTCAGACAAATGCTACTCCACCTAAAACCTATTTGTTGTGCCCAAATTACAGCTTAGCTTGTTGACATTTTCCACTAATTTGTTTCTCTAGAGTTTTTGCACTTTACTTGAGTCAAGGAAACACATTTACTATGCAAAGTCAATAATTAATTGTTCGACTAATTAAAGACTGCAAAGTCTAATCAATGAATGAAGTTAGTCCAGCTGCAATGCTATTAACACATAGCTAAAATAATTGAGTTATTAAAGTTTATTCATCATAATGATAAAATTAAAACTGATACACACAAACTTTCCAGTATCTACCACTTTCTGTGGTGTCATGCTCACCCTTCTGTTCCTAAGACCCAACCTGAGTTTGGGGGTGTCTCATCAGCTTAAGATGACTCATCAGCATCGTAAGTCCTTTGCTAGGAGGAGTATGATACCAAGGAGGGGGAAGGTTTCTTCTTTCTCACTCCTGAGTCTGTGTGGATTCATCTTTGCATGGTTGCTGACACAGTTCTCTTATTTGATCTTCAGCGATTCACAGTTCCACCTAATATCCAAATTTACTATATATCATTTGCCAGATACGTTTTTTTTGTTTTCTCTGTTATCCAGAAAACTAGCTTTACCTAGTTCCCAAGGCCATATTATTTCAGTGACCCGTGGCTGATCATTGGTGAGCTGTCTGTAGCCATGGGCCTCTGATATCCTTCTACACCCAAAGCTGCAAGGCCTTGCTGTCATCCAATGCCTGTAACTCTTCTGTAACGCATTTTTATTCCAGCGTTAGAGACAGTTCATTCTACACTGAATAACTAACAACCTGTTATTATTATCTCTTGATGCAGAGATATGTAACAGTAGGACTCACACTACACAGCTAAGCAAGAGCTAAACCAAATTAGATAATAGTCATCTGATTGTTAAGCAATTTCTGTTTCAACTAAACAAGCTGAAAGGAAGTACCAGGTAGGTGACACAAGCCAAGAGGAAGCCTGATGAATCCTAAGGTCTGCATATTTAGCTTAGCACAAAGCCTGTGACTTGTTACCAGTATGACAAAACCATGTTCACTGGGCTACATGGCTCTACACTCTACAGCTTAACAGGAACCACCAGCCCCCTTAAATCTTGATGCTAGAACTAAACAAGCTGAAAGGAAGTACCAGGTAGGTGACACAAGCCAAGAGGAAGCCTGATGAATCCTAAGGTCTGCATATTTAGCTTAGCACAAAGCCTGTGACTTGTTACCAGTATGACAAAACCATGTTCACTGGGCTACATGGCTCTACACTCTACAGCTTAACAGGAACCACCAGCCCCCTTAAATCTTGATGCTAGAACTGAACTTCCTATTTTTCTGAGCTAGAAATGAGATTAAAAGACAGTCCTTGAATAAGAAAAACTGTTACAAAAAGAAATCTGTTTTTCCGCTCCACTTCATAGAAAAACATCGTAATGAGTCGGTCTTGTTTTGGATTTCTCTTCACTCTGTCAGTGAAGCAAATGACAAAAGTATAAATATAGGCGGAAAATGGAAAGTCACTGGTGTATTCAGGGCTTCATTACACTGAGTCAGATTTATGAGTATTCAGTTATTAGAAATACCTCTCTAGCTGCTGGTGGGAACTTTCTTTATTAAGGGGAAAATTTCTTCCCAAATTTTCATTACATTAAAATTCATGCATAAATATGTTAAACACATTTTTCCTATATGCACCAAGCATCAGATACATCAGTGCCTACATGTCTAAATCACCAATAGCCAATATTCATTATTATTCAATCCATATTTTTATATTAGCTATACAGTTGGGAAACAAAACATTTCTAACAGTATGACTCAAAAAATGATTCAAACAAATGAAGTGCATCTCCATATTGTGGAAAGATTCATGTATGAGAAGAATGGTGTTGTCCCCTATTTCCTGTAATACTGAATTCAAAATATGAAAAATATGTCAAACTACTAGCTGTGGTGGCTCATTCTTCGTCCTTTCCACGGTGTCCTGGTTTCGGCTGGG